>NC_041390.1:206030257-206091359 GCF_002162155.2 Triticum dicoccoides | reverse complement strand
CCGCGTATCGCTGCCTGATTGGTCGGCGTGAGACTTCATTGTTGTTTATATAATCCTCTCCCGCCCCCGAGCTCGACAATTTAGGTGCCATTATTAGTCGTTGGATTATTAGCAGTAAACAATGTGTGCATGCTGAGACGACTTTTACGGTAAGAAAGGTAGCATGCCCCCCGGCGCAGCTCATCTCTCGATGGAGTAGTTTGGACTGTGCATTAAGTGTTACTCCCTTCGGTCCTTTTTATTCTGCATATTAAGTTTGTCCGAAGTCAATCTCATTCAACTTTGACCAAATTTATATAAAAAATTATAAATATTCACATAACAACACCAATATTTTTAGATTCATCTTAAAATATATTTTTATATTATATTTATTAGATAGTATAGATGCTAATAATTTTTAATATAAATTTAGTCAAACTTAACAAAGTTTGACTTTTGGCAAAACCAATGTGCGGAGTAAAAAGGACCGGAGGGAGTACTACCAACCAGGTTTTGTTCACATGCACTAGCCGACGCCGACGCCGACGCCGTCCACATTCTTGCAAATCGTTGGAATTGTGCTGCATATTTATACAAGAATTGGTATACTACACATTGCGCACAAACTTGAGATGCATTCTGCGCTTTAGTGCCAGAACTTCTTTTTAGAGTACGTCGATGGCGTATTATATTTTCACTTTTTCTTCGGTACAACCCCCTAAACACATAGACGGACCAGATCTGCCCATACCCCTTTCGAAACGTGGAACACATTTTTAAATTCCGAAAAAAGATTAGTTAATTCTGAATTTCTTTTGAAAACACAAACAATTTTGAAACCCTCATTTTTTTAAACATGAACATTTTTTGGTATTTTTGGACTTTTTTGAGAAATACGAATACGAAAATAAATGGATGAACATTTTTTTTGAACTTTGCGATTTTGAAAATGGAAAACAAAAAAGAAAAGATTCATGAACCTTCTTAAACGTCTAGAGGTTCCCAAAAACGGCATCTACAGAGGCAATAGAAAAATTAAAATGGGCTCGCCCATGTTCACTCGTATCAATTGGGCATGTGCAAAACAACGACTATTTGACGTGATATGCGTCTAATAGCGCCCCCCCCCCCAAACAGGCGTCGGACGGGGTCAATGATGTCACCTAGTTAGGTCAATGCCAATGCCAGTGTATTTTTTTCTTTTTTGTCAAACAACTTTGTATGGTGCCTTGAATTGGCCATATAAGCTCAAGGAATAAATTTGGGTCATGTGATGGATGCCGGAAAAAAATGTGGTCTCAAACGGACCCTTCTCGACTACCCGAACACTCTCTGTTGAATATGGTCTATTTCTGGACATGCATAAAATAGAACTAACTTTTGCCAGTAGGCGGGCATATCCATGGTAGGCACCCATCCCATGTTTGAGTTAATTCTGACACCGTATGCAAGTTGTGTCACGTCGAACCATTTATTGACCATTTTTTCATGGAGAAAATTCCAGAAAATGCAAGAATTGTCGGAAACTCAAACAACTTGGCATGGTGCTTTCAATTGGTCATACAAGGCCATGAATAAAAACGAACTCTCAAACAGACTGTTTTGGCCTACTCGAACTCCCTCTGTTGAATATGATCTATTTTTTTACATGCATGAACTGACCCTAACTTTTGCAAGTAGGTGGACATGTCCATGGTAGTCATCTATGCCAAGTTTGAATGAATTTTGACACCGTATGCAAGTTGCGTCACGTCCGGTCATTTATCGTCGAAAACTTCAAAAAATGCAAGAATTGTTGAAAACTTTGACATGGTGCCTTGAATTGGTCATACAATACCAAGAAAAAAGTTCAGCCATTTTAGAGATGTTGTGAAACGAAGTGCTCCCAAATAGATCCTTCTGGCCTACTCAAACACCCTCTGTTGAACACATTCTATTTTTTGACATGTGTAAAATGAACCCAACTTTTGAAAGAAGGTGGTCATACCCATAGTACGCATTCATGTCAGGTTTGAATAAATTCCGAGACCATAAGCAAGTTGCGTCATGTCCGTCCATATATCGGGTATTTTTCACGGAGAAAACTTGAGAAAATGCAAGAATTGTCAAAAACATAAACATCTTGGCATGGTGCCTTGAATTGATCATATAAGATCATGTTTATGGCGCTTGGGCACCGAGGTGGACGATGGCCATCGGAGGTGGAGAGGAGGGCAAGGGATATGATGTGTGCAAGGGTGAACGCCACGAAATTAGAACATATGACCTTTTGGGAGCGGGTGTGCAAAAAGTTGTCACATCGGAGTAGTCAATCTTGCACCCCGTGCAAGTCAAAGCTGATGCAGCGTGGATAGGACTAGGGCGACACACTTGGCAAACTGTTAGGACCCATATATGCATTTTCATAGCATTCAGACTAATTTGACACACACCAAATAGTTTTAAGACTTATGGTGTATTTATCTCTTAAAAATATATTCAGGAATTTGAAAAAATGTTTGACGCTTCAAAAAAAATTCACATTTTTTTCTAGTTTACAAACTTTTCTCAGAAAATAAAAAACACACCCTTTTTCCAAAATTTATTCACATATTAAAAAATGTTCGTGGAGTTTCAAATAATGTTCGCGCTTTCAATTTTTTTGAAATTTTTAAAAATTCCTAATTTCAATTTGTTTTGTTCACAAATACAAAAAAATGTTCGAGGAAATTCAAAAAACCTTTTTGGTTTCAATTTTTGTTTGACTTATTGAAAAAATATTTGAAAATTCCAATTGTTGTTCGTGTTTTCTAAAAGTTATTGGCTTTCAAAATTGTGTTCGTACTGTTCAAAAAATGTTCATGTTTTATCATTCTGAACAATCTTTTAAGGACACGAACATTTAAAAAAATTCTTGTACGTTTTCTGAAAATGCAATTTTTTTAATTTATGAACAAAATTGGGAAAAAAGAATATTTTCTAAAATTTTAAAAGCGTTCACATTTTTTTGGAAAAGAAAAAAAACTTGAAAGAGGAAAGAAAAAAAAAAAAAAAAAAAGAAACAGAGGAAAGAATGGTTCGTTACACGGCGTCGTATCAGGTGAATCCGGCATCCCTCGTGAATCCGTGCATCCTCCTGTTTCCAGCCACCCGATCTGGATCGTGCGTATCTAGTCTATTTGATGAAATTTTCTACTAAAGCGCCCGCTCCAGCCCTCTTCTTTGCAAAGTACACCCTGTATAAATTGAAACATCCCAAGTTGAATCAAGATCTGGATCCCTGTATGTGATGTTGCGGTCGCCGTCGGGAGAACCAGCCCTCTTCCTTTCGCCGGGGCAACGCACCCACGCTGGTTCTCCCGGCGGCGACGAGGTTAGCGCCGGGGCACCGCTCGTGATGCGTCCCCACATAAAATCCGCATGTGTCCTCCGTTGCCGCAGTCAAGATGTCCTTGTACAGCCTTGGCAGTTCCGGATCGCCATATCGTCCAAGTTCCTAGCGAGTCTCTGCACCACCGATGGCGCCCGGCGGCCGCAATATCCTCACCTTCTGATTTACACTCTCCCCTCCACCTGATGGCGCCGGCCTGCTACTCACTCGTGTGGGTGCCGAATACAGCCCCGAACCTCCTTGCAGACGCATCCACATCTCTGCATCTTACCTGCTCTTGTTTGATGTACACATAGAACTTGCAGATTGACCATCTGGAGTAAATAGCATAAAACTACTACTTTACGGGTTAGGGTTCCAAAAAACTACCGAATTTATTTTTTTTGCTGATAACTATCAAGTCAGGGGTTGGCTGTTTCACAAAACCCCAAATCCTCTTTGTTCAAAAGTTAAACATGTTTATGACAGGTCGGGCCCGCTACTAAATGCACGGTTTGGTTGACCGTTTGTTTGACCGTTAACTGACATGTGGGGTCCACATGTCAGTGTCTCTTCCTCATTTTTCCAGAATAACCCTTGTAAGTTTTTTGAAAAAAGCAACTGGGTCCCTATATGTTTTTGAAAAAAAGCAATCGGGTCCCTAAGAAGCTGCACAACCCGCCCCGAGCAATGGCGCCGGCGGCTCGCCGGCGGCCAGGTCGCGGCCCAGGCCGAAGAAGCCGTGCGGCCGAATGCTGCTACTGCTCCTTGCTGGCCCCGCCCTGAGCAACAGCACTGACGGCTAGCCGGCGGCCAGGACGCGGCCCAGGCCGAAGAAGCCGCACGGGCAAACGCTGTTGCTGCTCCGTGCCGGCCTCGTCTTGAGCAAAGGCGCCGGCGGTCAGGTCGCGGGCCAGGCCGAAGAAGCTGCGTGGCCGAACGCTGCTGCTGCTCCTTGTCGGCCCCATGGTGGCGGAGGCGGCCGACGAATGGGCTAGCCCACGCATTGGCCATGCCCAGGATCTTGGACACCCGCGCGGCGGCTCCTGTGCCCGACGAGGTAGTCGCTGCTGCGGCTCCTGTGCCCAACGAGGAGGGGCTCGAGCTACTCTGGCTGGTGGTGGTGGCGGCGGCCTGCACACAAGCCGCCCATGGCGGCGACGACCACGGGCAGAGCCCTTTGGAGGCGCGGCGGCGACAGTTCAAGGACCTGATTGCTTTTTTTAAATGATTGTAGGGACCCGATTGCTTTTTAAAAATATTTGTAGGGGCTAATCCGTAAAAATCTGTGGATGAGACACTGACATGTGTACCCCACATGTCAGTTAAGGTCAAACAAATGGTCAACCAAACGGTGCATTTAGTGGCGGGCCCGACCTGTCATAAACATGTTTAACTTTTGAACAAAGAGGATTTGGGGTTTTTTGAAACAGCCAACCCCTGACTTGGTAGTTATCAGCGAAAAAAAATAAATTCGGTAGTTTTTTGAAATCCTAACCCGTAAAGTAGTAGTTTTATGCTATTTACTCGACCATCTGCTGTGGATTGTGAGTTGTATACTGCAATTGTTGCTTGTTGGGTGTACATGTAGCTTCAGAATTTATAATGTGAACTTGTAGTGTGAATCACGTAGGGAACATCTCAGCAATAGCATTCAACAAAAGAAATTAAACAGTCGTTTTGTTCAGAATTTTGTAGTCAACAACAAGCATTCATTTTCTGAATTTTGCATTCACCAACAAGCATTCACTTCTTTCTGAATTTTGTAGTCCCGTTTTGAGGCTCGATTGACACACCCAAACGAGATCAATTAAACTGAAATTGGCAAGAGGAGGTCATCTGAAAATAACAAAGCTACATGGTCACGGACTCACGGTAGTGGTCATCTACTGATCCACACGCTGTCGTCGTCGCAATTGTCAGGTTGTCGAAATGTGCTGGTCTTGGGTCGTGGTCAGAAATGGACAGAGATCGTTGACGACGGATGCACAGTTGGGCTGCTAGTCCTGGGCTCCTGGGAATGACCGGGACCCATGGCAACGAGCTAGATCGAGGGAGAGCACCGCGCATTGCAACCAGGGGAGATCTTGGTGCGCCCGTTGAGGGAGAGCTTCACGCCTGAGAGGCAACGGTCAACACACATGGATCTCCGCCTGAGAGGTTACCGCCGCTGGGATGTGGTGGCCGCCTCCGGCATATCTTCGTGGTGGTGCCGCCTATCACTAGTCTTTGTGGCAGGTTGTAGTTGCTGGAACATGGTGTTCGTGGCCGTGGCGGCCATGCCGTCGTTGGGATGCAGTTCGCAGCCGTGATTGGGGATTGGGGGTAGGGAATTTTTAAGAGAGAGTGCTTCGGCTGGGGGTTTCTGGAAAATTCACACCTAAACATGAGATGGAAGCGGGCGTGTTTCTGCAAAATAAGCGCCGACGCACAGGAGGCAGGGGATTTAGATCGGACAGCCAGCGATGACAGGATACAGGGATGCAGAAGGGATACCGGATTTACACTAAACCGGTTGCTGTAATTATTCTTATAGCTAGCGTTTCTCTTTTGAGAACAGCAAACTCATCAGCTGGACTGGTTAGCGAGTAGCGCTTAACAAACTGAGGTGCATGGTTCGAATCCTTTTGCAGTCATTTCTTTATCGGTCGTTTTTCCACAGCTTTCACGCGATAATGGGCCGGCCCAGTCGGGAGGCTCTCCCTCTGCGGCTCAAACACAGCGTGCGTCGTATTGGGCCATTCATTGTACCGAAGCGGGACTCTTATATTTTTATAGAAGGTTCCAAAGAAGTTGTTGAAAGAAGTGGACAAGGCTTGACGCCGCTTCCTCTGGATGCAGGATCAGGAACTCACGGGAGGGAGCTGCAAAGTGAATTGGAGTCGAGTTTGCTTCCCGTTGGATCACGACGGTCTGAGCATCCTGGACATGTAGAAATTCAGTCGTGCAGTCCTCCTTAGATGGTTGTGGCATGCCTGGCAACATGAGGACCAGCCATGGGTTGGGACTGAACCACCATGTGACGATTTAGACAGAGTGCTCTTCAGCGCGGCAACCACGGTAACCTTGAGGAATGGTAAAACGACAAGCTTCTAGCACCATTGCTGGCTGGGTGCAACCCCCTGAAGACGTGCTTCCCCGCGCTGTTCAAACACTCCATGAGGAAAAATCGCTCGGTTGTGCAAACGCTTGCAGATGACAAATGGATCGCATACCTAGCCCACGAGAGCACGGAAGGCCTGATGCAGGATGTGCTACGCCTGCATATGCTTCTTTAGCAAAGCCAGGTGGCCATCCATAGTGAAACTAAAGAACAGAGCAGATGGGATTTTGAGAGCTCTGGAAACTACACCTCAAGATTAGTGTACCTCCTGTAGTTCCTAGGATCGAAGAAAGAACAGTTCGGAGAGGTTATCTGGCAATCTTGGGCACCAGCAAAACTCAAGATCTTTGCATGGTTGCTACATCAAGATCGCTTATGGTGCTATGATCGCCTGTAGCATCGCGGGTGGGAGAACAAGTACTTCCGCCAGCTTTGCATGAGGAACTTGGAAAGCTCTGATCACCTCTTCTAGCGCTGCAACTTCTCTTGCTCGGTGTGGAGCGCTACGGCAACCTGGCATGGCTGCTCTGCGCTTCGTCAAAATTCATGGTCGGACAACAAGAATGCAATGGAGGTTATGAAGGCCATCATTCAGAACACTGAAACGACATAAGAAAGGGATCAAGTCGATTACCATGCTCATACTCTGGGAGATATGGCATGAGAGAAATTGTTGCATCTTCAGAGGCAAGATTGCAAATGAGAGGGATGTGCAGCAAGAGATTATGCGGGTATTCACACTTTGGAGGCAAGCTGGAGTAAAATGCATTTAGATCCCCTTCGGGGAATCACCGTGAGAATAGCAACATGAGGGTTGGCCTACGGGCATGTTTTTCTCTCTCCTTCTCTTATTTTTCTCCTTGATCTTCGGATCATCCATCTCTGTAACGCTTTTTCCACTGCTCTCTACTATCAATCAATGAAATGCCAACAAGGTTGGGTCTTTAAAAAAAAGAGCCCTAGCATGGTGCGAACATATCTTAGGGTAACCAAAACACCCGCTCCTACATCCTATGTACATGAAACTACTCTCTCACGAAAGGATCTAAAGCACCAACACCACCCAGTGTTGCCTACCTCCAATTATCAATCTCGTCGAGTATCTCCATCTTGACTTGAGGCGTCATTTTTTGCCTCGAGATGTTGTTGACCACTCTTGCGTTCCACTGTTTCCAGAGAGCCCAAGCAATTTCAATGGCTATGGAGTCGAACCCTCTCCGTATCTTCCCGTTGAACCGTCGCTGTTGTAGTAGCCACCAATCAGTGAATGTTGCATCCTTGGATGGGCCTTGAATGTTGATACCTAGCTCTAGGAAGCAAGAATGCCACACTTTTCTTCCATAAATGCAGTGGGCGAGGATATGGTCAACGATGTCTTCATCTTGAAGACAAGTGTGGCAAGGCGCTGGGGCATCCTGTAATCCATGGTGGGCTCGTCGATCAGACGTCCATAAGCGGTATTGGGTAGCTAGCCACATGAAATTTTCCATTTGAGTGGCTACCAACTACGTCAAATGCAGGCGACCGTGGTGGACTAAATGTGTCCCATACATCTGTACGTCGATGTGGCTGTGTATTTCCCAGACTCATCACAAGGTCACTCAAAATAGTCCGGCGACTCGGTGTTTCTGTCAACCATGGTGATGGCTTTGCAGAGCTCATAGACTTGCGTGTGGCTACAAAGGATATGAAAGAATCGAGAAGAGGGGTCTAGAAGGGGGTGATTAGACCCTCAACAGGTAAAAGTGTTAAGTTCTTCAAGTTGAGGTGGAGTTTTAGCACACGTTTAAGCATTTACAATACATTTGAAGCAAGCATAGCAAGAGTATCAGCAGCCGAAAGAGTAAATCATGCTAATTGCAAGAAAGTAAAGGGATGGGATTGGAGTGTGCAAACACAATGAAGACACAGAGATTTTTGGCGTGGTTCTTATAGGTGGTGTTATCATAGATCCATGTTGATGGAGACTTCAACCCACGAAAGGTAACGAGTGCGTGATTCCACGTAGGGCTCCAACCATGAAGGGTCCACGAAGTAGCAACCTTTTCTATCCCACCATGGTCATCGCCCACGAAGGACTTGCCTCACTCGGGTAGATCTTCATGAAGTAGGCGATCTCCTTACTCGTACAAACTTCTTGGTTCAACTCCACAATCTTGTCGGAGGCTCCCAAGCGACACCTGTAACACCCACGATGCGGCTATATCTCCCACGTGTCGGAGCACGACTTAGAGGCATAGCCGCATAGTAGGCATGTCGCAAGAGGGGTAATCTTTACACATCCCATGTACTGAATAAGAAAGAGATAAATAGTTGGCTTACAATCGCCACTTCACACAATACATAAATATAGCATTACATCATCTAGATACAATCAAGGTCCGACTACGGAACCAAATAAAGAAAGACAACCCCTAATGCAAAAGATCCCCGATCGCCCCAACTGGGGTCCACTACTGATCGACCAGAAAAGACACATAGTAACGTCCTGAATCCTCGTCGAACTCCCACTTGAGTTCGGTCGCATCCCCTGGACTGACATCATCGGCACCTGCATCTGGTTTTGGAAGTAATCTGTGAGTCACGGGGACTCAGCAATCTCACACCCTCGCGATCAAGACTATTTAAGCTTATGGGTAGGAAAAGGTAGTGAGGTGTAGCTGCAGCAAGCACTAGCTTATATGTGGCTAACTTACGCAAATGAGAGCGAGAAGAGAAGCAAAGCATGGTCGAGAAGCTATAATGATCAAGAAGTGATCCTGAAACTACTTACTTCAAGCATAACACGAGACCGTGTTCTCTTCCCGGACTCCGCCAAAAAGTGACCATCACGGCTACACACGCGGTTGTTTCATTTTAATTAAGTTAAGTTTCAAGTTTTCTACGACCGGACATTAACAAATTCCCATCTGCCCATAACCGCGGGCACGGCTTTCGAAAGTTCAAAACCCTCTAGGGGTGTCCCAACTTAGCCCATCACAAGCTCTCACGGTCAACGAAGGATATTCCTTCTCCCAGGACGACCCGATCAGACTCAGAATCCCGGTTACAAGACATTTCGACAATGGTAAAACAAGACCAGCAAGACCACCCGTTGTGCCGACAAATCCCGATAGGAGCTGGACATATCTCGTTCTCAGGGCACACTGGATAAGCTAAGCGTACGGGAGCCAATGTAACCCAAGTTGCCAAGGGACGGCCCCGCACGGTGCTCTAGTTTGGACCAACACTCAGAGGAGCACTGCCCCGGGGGTTTAAAATAAAGATGACCCTTGAGTCCGCGGAACCCAAGGGAAAAAGGCTTAGGTTGCAAATGGTAAAACAAAGGTCGGGCCTTGCTCGAGGAGTTTTATTCAAGGCAAACTATCAAGGGGTTCCCATTATAACTCAACCGCGTAAGGAACGCAAAATCAAGTAACATAACACCGGTATGAAGGAAATTAGGGCGGCAAGAGTGGAACAAAACACCAAGCATAAGGCCGAGCCTTCCACCCTTTACCAAGTATATAGATGCGTTAAAGTAGACAAGGTATAATAATGATATCCCAACAATAATCATGTTCCAATAAGGAACAAACTCCATCTTCACCTGCAACTAGCAACGCTATAAGAAGGGCTGAGCAAAGCGGTAACATAGCCAAACAATAGTTTGCTAGGACAAGGTGGGTTAGAGGCTTGACATGGCAATATGGGAGGCATGATATAGCAAGTGGTAGGTATCGCGGCATAGCAAAAGAGCGAGCAACTAGCAAGCAAAGATAGAAGTGATTTCGAGGGTATGGTCATCTTTCCTGCAAAGTTCTCCGAGTTGACGATTGCTTGATCCTCGTAAGCGTACTTGTTGGGGATATAACTATCAGTTAAGAGCCGCCCAGGAGGGGCCGGGTCAGCCTCAATGGCGGGTTACAAAGGAATCCCAGTAAACATTCAGGGTGATAGTTTATTAAACTTTATAGAAGGCCTAAAGGCCTAGAGGAGGCTTAAGGCCCAATATTGTAAACCGCCATATGTAAGGAAAGACTTGTAAAAGAAGGCACGGAAGAGAAGTCACCGAGCCGGACACGATTTATGAGCCGGCCGGGACTCTGTAGGCCACCAGGCGTCAACCCGTGTATATAAGGGGACGACCCGGTGGCGACTGAGGGTAAGAAACAAGAGATCGATAACCAAGCCGGCGAACTAGCCTCTTGGTAATCGAAACCCCGGCAATACCAACACAACTAGACGTAGGCTTTTACCTTCATCGTAAGGGGCCGAACTAGTATAAAACCTCTCGTGTCCTTTGTCCCGATTAACCCCTTTAAGCTTCGTAGTTGCGATGGCCTTACGACTAAGCCCTTCCACTAGGACATCTGCCGTGACAATTCCACAACAGTTGGCGCCCACCGCGGGGCCAGCGCACGTTGGATTTGAGTTCTTGAAGGGCAACTTCGAAGGGCTCAAAGTATATGCTGTGGGCCGGATGACCAAGAGTCGTCGCGGCAAGCTCTACATCGACGACGAAGGCTGGGGCCCCGAGGCCGGCTCAATCGAGTACGGGTACCGAGTCCCCTTTGGCGGAATTCATGTCTTCATCAGCCGGATCGGCGAGTCAGGCCCTGAGCCGGACGTCCGCACCAACCTCGTCGAAATGGCTCAACGCGTGAGGACCACCCGTGTTCAATCTGTCATGAAGCATGCTTTCGTAGGCTGCGTCCACGGTGGTGAATACTCTGAAGGATCGGTGGAAGGCGCTAAGACGGCCATCTGTTCTGACGCTAAATCATCAACAGGTGAGACGGACTCTTTGTATCAGCTGCAGGATGGCATGCTCGGGGGCTGTTCCGATGGCAGCAGTATTCCGGACCCCCTTGAGCCACCGAATTGGGCAGGAGTCTTCATGGCAGGGACACAACCCAGGCAGAACTCCACAGCAGCAACAACAACAACTACTGGGTTGGCCGCAGCCGGGTCAGGAGACCCCGCGCGCCCCTGGCTCAGATTCTAATGGACCTCACGGATGAACTGACGACTCTGTTAACCGCCGTGGTAAAGCCGGCGGATAGAGCACAGCATGATGCAGAGGTGGCACGCATGCGGGAAGAGATGGTACAAGCTAAAGTAAATTTAGCAGCAGAGTAGGTCAGGATGGCAGCAGAGCGGGCGGCTTTAGACGTTCGTGCGCAACAGCTTCAAGCAAAGACTTTCCGGCTCTCGGTGGATCTGACCACGTCAAACGAGGTCATGAGAAGAAGGCATCAGAAAACCCAGTCACGTCTACCTCTGACGCTTGATCCTAGGAACCTTTTTCATACACCCGGGGCTGAGGCAAGCAACCCACCGGAGGCAAATCGGATCACGACGCCCGGGGCACCGGTTCAACCGCGCGCCATGGAGCCACCTCGTGTACATACCGCTCCGCGTCATTATGTACCAACAATGCCGGGTCACTTCTCCAATCCCTTGGAAAACCTCATTGCAGTGTCGACTCGTTTGGCGGCTTTCCCGATGGAAGGTGACTCGCTGACAACAATCGAAACGCGAAGGGTGAGGGAACTTCTTCAAACAGCTCTGGCACAGCAGGATGCGTACTC
This sequence comes from Triticum dicoccoides, assembly GCF_002162155.2. Lineage (NCBI taxonomy): Eukaryota > Viridiplantae > Streptophyta > Magnoliopsida > Poales > Poaceae > Triticum > Triticum dicoccoides. Next base: position 206,079,352 of record NC_041390.1, on the reverse strand, counting down.
CTACAGTCGAGACAAGATCCATTCAACTCCTCGCCCAAGCCGGAGCCCAAGCTACAGTAGGCATATGGACTCGGCTGACATGTCAAGCAATGCTCAACGCCGCAACCGACCGCACAGGCATGAGCCAGTATAGGCTGGAGCCCTTAACTTGGCGGATCAGGAAAGGATCCAATAAGAGGCTAAGCGAGCGGTTCAACTGCAGCGGAGTAGGCGGCTCGTCGGACTTTTCCGGCTTATCCAGCAACCTCGATTGAGGCAGGAGTGGCCACAAGAACCGCAGGTGTCCCTTGCTTGGTGCCGGCCATACGTAGTGAGCGGTTGCCAAAGGACTTTAAGGGACCTCGTAAGGTGCCTAATTACACGGCCGACTTGCAACCTGGGGCTTGGATTGAGAGTTATGAGATGGCTATGGAGTTGTTGGAGGTCAACGACGCGGCAATGGCCAAGTATTTCACTATGATGTTGGATGGAACAGCTCGTACTTGGTTGAAGGGGTTGCCACCCAATTCTATTGGCTCATGGGTGGAGTTGAAGGCCCGGTTCATTCAGAACTTCAAAGACACATGTAAACAATCCATGTCGATTGTAGACCCGACTAATTGTAAGCAAGAGGACGGTGAATCTACAACCCATTGGTTGCACCGAGTCAAGGAAATAATACATTCATCGGATAAGATGGATGCCGGCTTAGCAGTCTTGATGTTGGAGAAGAACTGCCGTTTTGAACCTCTGAAGCAGAAGTTGGGGCGGCTCAAGCGTGACTACAATGAGATGGGCTAGTTGATGGCGGCTCTCATCAAGTATGCTCATTCTGACAGTATCAAGGACCCGGTGTCTGACGAAAAAAAGACAGTGAAGGGAAAGAAGAACGACAACGACAAGGGTCACCAGCATAACCCGGCAAATCAAGGAGGTAATAAACGTAAAGCTAATGAATTTGTCACTAACACCAATGCACAGGGTTCGGTCCCACCCTTGAGCAACTATTGAATGAACCTTGTGCAAGACACGACACCCGGGAAAAGCTAGCCACCCACCTATGGAAGGATTGTACAATCATGAAGGCGTTTAAGAATTCAAATGCATTTGATGGAGGTCACGACCCAGGCAGCGGTTCAGGTGGGGGTGGTTTCCATGGCCCTGGCACCGGTTCAGGTGGAGGAGGATTTCACGGTCAGGGCCATCCAGGTAACCAAGGAGGATATAATCCACAACCTGGCCAAGGTAATCAGTAGCAACAGTCCGGATATCAGAGGAACCCAAAACAGTTGAATAGTGGGCAATACCATGTGTTCACAACTAGTTTATGTAAGAGGGACGAGAAGCTTCACAAGAGGGCCGTCAATGCCATTGAGCCGGCAGTTCCACGTTATTTACGGTGGTCAGAACAGCCTATCGTGTGGAGCAGAGAGGATCATCCACCCCGGGTTGATAATCCGGGTCACTTGGCCTTGGTAGTGGAGCCTCAGGTTGGTGGATATAAATTCACTAAAGTGCTCATGGATGGAGGCAGCAGCATTAACATCCTCTACTATGAGACGTTCCTTCGGATGGGGTTAACTGATCAGAGTCTTAAGAAATCCAACACTGTTTTTCATGGTTCTGTACCTGGCAAGTCGGCATACCCAATTGGTAAGATTGAACTGGAAGTATCCTTTGGGGATGAGTATGACTCCAGAGCAGAAAAATTAACCTTTGAGGTGGTTAAGATCAAAAGCCCACATCATGCTCTGTTTGGACGACCGGCTTATGCCAAGTTCATGGCTCGGCCGTGTTATGTGAATTTGCAGCTCAAGATGCCGGGTTATAAGGGCACCATTACAGTACATGGAAGCTGGAAAATAGCCTTGGAGTGTGAAGAAGGTGATGCTGCATATGCTGAGTCTGTTTGTGCGACAGAGGAGTTAAAGTTTTATAAGGACCCGACAGACATGACGTCTTTAAAGAAACAAACAACGGAGCATGAGCCGGTGTTGAAGTTCAAATCAGCTGATGACACCAAGATGGTTGACTTTGTGCCTGGCGACTCATCCAAGCAGTTCATCATCAGTGCCAACTTGGATCCAAAATAGGAAAGCACGCTCATCGAGTTCATCCGTGAGAACCGAGAAATTTTGCATGGCAACCTTCCGACATGCCGGGTGTCCCAAGGGAACTCGCTGAGCACACTCTCAATATTGATCCAAAGTTTAAGCCGGTTAGACAGTTTCTCCGGCATTTCAACGAGGAAAGGCGCAAGGCCATTGGAGAAGAGGTGGCCCGGCTCTTGGCAGTGCTACCTCTTGAGCTTGCGTTGGATTTCCCCGAAGAGGAAAGGATGATGCAGCAGAGTAGCATAAGTATCCCCCTCAGTTTTGAGAACCAAGGTATCAATCTAGTAGGAGGCCACGCTCAAGTCCCTTGTACCTGCACAAAACGATAGCTACTCGCAACCAACGCGATTAGGGCTTGTCAATCCCTTCACGGTCACTTACGAGAGTGAGATCTGATAGATATAATATTTTTGGTATTTTTGGTATAGAGATGCAAAAAGTAAAAGGCAAAGTAAAAAAGCAAAGCAAGATTAAAGTGATAGAGATTGATATGATGAGAATAGACCCGGGGGCCATAGGTCTCACTAGTGGCTTCTCTCAAGAGCATAAGTATTCTACGGTGGGTGAACAAATTACTTTTGAGCAATTGACAGAACTGAGCATAGTTATGAGAATATCTAGTCATGATCATGTATATAGGCATCACGTCCGTGACAAGTAGACCGAAACGATTCTTCATCTACTACTATTACTCCACTCATCGACCGCTATCCAGCATGCATCTAGAGTATTAAGTTAAAAACAGAGTAACGCTTTAAGCAAGATGACATGATGTAGAGAGATAAATTCATGCAATATGAAATAAACCCCATCTTGTTATCCTCGATGGCAACGATGCAATACGTGCCTTGCTGCCCCTTCTGTCACTGGGAAAGGACACCGCAAGATCGAACCCAAAGCTAAGCACTTCTCCCATGGCAAGAAAAACCAATCTAGTAGGCCAAACCAAACTGATAATTCGAAGAGACTTGCAAAGATAACTAATCATACATAAAAGAATTCAGAGAAGATTCAAATATTATTCATAGATAGACTTGATCATAAACCCACAATTCATCGGTCTCAACAAACACACCGCAAAAAAGCAGAAGATTACATCGAATAGATCTCCACGAGAGAGGGGGAGAACTTTGTATTGAGATCCAAAAAGAGAGAAGAAGCCATCTAGCTAATAACTATGGGCCGAAGGTCTGAGGTAAACTACTCACACTTCATCGGAGAGGCTATGATGATGTAGAAGCCCTCCGTGATGACGGCCCTCTCCGGCGGAGCTCCGGAACAGGCTCCAAGATGGGATCTCGTGAATACAGAAAGTTGCGGCGGTGGAATTAGGTTTTTGGCTCCGTCTCTGTTCGTTTGGGGGTACATAGGTATATATAGGAGGAAGAAGTACGTCGGTGGAGCTTCGGTGGGCCCACGAGGGTGGGGGGGGGGCGCCTGGGGGTATAGGGCGCGCCCCCCTACCTCGTGCCCACCTCGAAGCTTCCTTGGCGTGGGGTCCAAGTCTCCTAGGTCATATTCGGGAAGAAAATCACGTTCCAGAAAGGTTTATTTCGTTTGGACTCCGTTTGATATTCCGTTTCTTCGAAACGCTGAAATAGGCAAAAAACAGCAATTCTGGGCTGGGCCTCCGGTTAATAGGTTAGTCCCAAAAATAATATAAAAGTGGAAAATGAAGCCCAATATAGTCCAAAACAATAGATAATATAGCATGGAGCAATCAAAAATTATAGATACGTTGGAGACGTATCAGGCATCCCTAAGCTTAATTCCTGCTCGTCCTCGAGTAGGTAAATGATAAAAAGAGAATTTTTGATGCGGAGTGCCACTTGGCATAATTTCAATGCAAATCTTCTTAATTGTGATATGAATATTCAGATTCGAAAGATTCAAGACAAAAGTTTATATTGACATAAAAATAATAATACTTCAAGCATACTAACAAAGGAATTATGTCTTCTCAAAATAACATGGCCAAAGAAAGTTATCCCTACAAAATCATATAGTCTGGCTATGCTCTATCTTCACCACACAAAGTATTTAAATCATGCACAACCCCGATGACAAGCCAAGCAATTGTTTCATACTCTAACTTTTTCAAAACTTTTTCAATCTTCACGCAATACATGAGCGTGAGCCATGGATATAGCACTATATGTGGAATAGAATGGTGGTTGTGGAGAAGACAAAAAGAGGGGAAGATAGTCTCACATCAACTAGGCGTATCAACGGGCTATGGAGATGCCCATCAATAGATATCAATGTGAGTGAGTAGGGATTGCCATGCAACGGATGCACTAGAGCTATAAGTATATGAAAGCTCATCAAAGAAACTAAGTGGGTGTGCATCCAACTTGCTTGCTCACGAAGACCTAGGGCATTTTGAGGAAGCCCATCATTGGAATATACAAGCCATGTTCTATAATGTAAAATTCCCACTAGTATATGAAAGTGACATAACGAGAGATTCTATATCATGAAGATCATGGTGCTACTTTGAAGCACAAGTGTGGTAAAAGGATAGTAACATTGTCCCTTCTCTCTTTTTCTCCCATTTTTTTATTTGGGCCTTTTCTCTTTTTTATGGCCTCTTTTTTTTTCTTTTTCGTCCGGAGTCTCATCCTGACTTATGGGGGAATCATAGTCTCCATCATTATTTCCTCACTTGGGACAATGCTCTAAAAATGATGATCATCACACTTTTATTTTTCTTACAACTCAACAACTCGATACTTAGAACAAAATATGACTCTATATGAATGCCTCCGGCGGTGTACCGGGATATGCAATGAATCAAGAGTGACATGTATGAAAGAATTATGAATGGTTGCTTTGCCACAAATGCGATGTCAACTACATGATCATGCTAGCAATATGACAATGATGGAGCGTGCCATAATAAACAGAACGGTGGAAAGTTGCATGGCAATATATCTCAGAATGGCTATGGAAATGCCATGATTGGTAGGTATGGTGGCTGTTTTGAGGAAGGTATATGGTAGGTGTATGATACCGGCGAAAAGTGCGCGGTATTAGAGAGGCTAGCAATGGTGGAAGGATGGGAAAAGTGCATATAATCCATGGACTCAACATTAGTCATAAAGAACTCATATACTTATTGCAAAAATCTAGAAGTTATCAAAGCAAAGTATTACGCGCATGCTCCTAGGGGGATAGATTGGTAGGAAAAGACCATCGCTCGTCCCCGACTGCCACTCATAAGGAAGACAATCAATAAATAAATCATGCTCTGACTTCATCACATAACGCTTCACCATACGTGCATGCTACGGGAATCACAAACTTTAACGCAAGTATTCTTTAAATTCACAACTACTCAACTAGCATGACTCTAATAGTATCACCTCCATATCTCAAAACAATTATCATGCTTCAATCTTTTCTTAGTATTCAATGCACTCAAAAGAAAGTTTCACAAATCTTGAATACCAAGCGTATTGTTATTAAGCAATTACCATGCTATTAAGAGACTCTCAAAATAATTTAAGTGAAGCATGATAGATCAATAGTTTCTCTAAAACAAATCCACCATCGTGCTCTAAAAGATCTAAGTGAAGCACATAGAGCAAAATTATAACGCTCAAAAGATATAAGTGAAGCACATAGAGCAAAACTACATAGCTCAAAAGATATAAGTGAAGCACATAGAGTATTCTATCAAATTTTAATTCATGTATGGCTCTCTCAAAAGGTGTGTACAGCAAGGATGATTGTATCACATTAAAACACAAAGACACAAATAATACAAGACGCTCCAAGCAAACCACATATCATGTTGGTGAATAAAAATATAGCTCCAAGTAAATTACCGATGGAAGTGGACGAAAGAGGGGATTCCTTCCGGGGCATCCCCAAGCTTTGACTTTTTGGTGTCCTTGGATTATCTTGGGGGTGCCATGGGCATCCCCAAGCTTAGGCTCTTGCCACTCCTTGTTCCATAATCCATCACAAGAATTCACCCAAAACTTGAAAACTTCACAACACAAAACTCAATAGAAATCTCGTGAGCTCCGTTAGAGAAAGAAAACAAAAGACCACTTCAAGGTACTGTAATGAACTCATTCTTTATTTATATTGGTGTTAAACCTACTGTATTACAGCTTCTCTATGGATTATAAACTATTTTACTAGCCATAGATTCATCAAAATAAGCAAACAACCCACGAAAAACAGAATCTGTCAAAAACAGAACAGTCTGTAGTAATCTGTAGCTAGCGCAAGATCTAGAACCCCCAAAATTCTAAAATAAATTACTGGACGTGAGTATTTTATCTATTAATTATCTGCAAAAATAATTAACTAAATAACACTCTCCAAATAAAAATGACAGCAGTTCTCGTGAGCGCTAAAGTTTCTGTTTTTTACAGCAAGTTCAACAAGACTTTCCCCTAGTCTTCCCAACGGTTCTACTTGGCACAAACACTAATTAAACACAAAAAACACAACCAAAACAGAGGCTAAATAAATTATTTATTACTAAACAGGATCAAAAAGAAAGGAATAAAAATAAAATTGGGTTGCCTCCCAACAAGTGCTATCGTTTAACGGCCCTAGCTAGGCATAAAAGCGAGGATAGATCTAGGTATTGCCATAGTAATAAGATAGATCGGTGAAACTCATTTCACATTCTCTACGTTCGGCAACAAGTTTTCTTTGATGCAAGCAAAAGTAATCAAAAGGGATAAATTTAATAGGACAGAAGTCCCCAAGATCAATTTTAGGAGGTATAGGTTCCTCTTTCGGCCCTTCGTATTGTACAACCAATTCATCATTATAAGCATTCTTTTGACAGAACCTTGTGAGCCTAAACTCAAGAGAGCATCCTAGCTCATTATTTCGAATAGCCAAATCATCATTAAGTTCAGAGATTCTATCAATTAAAATATTGATTGGCACCTTTTTTTTCTAAGGTTTTCATTAAAAGCAACATAGTCAAGAGATTGAAAGCGCATAATTTCTTCTTGATCAAAGAGGATAGATTCTATGGGAGGACGACCAGCGTCCACCCTATAGTGCGCAAAGATTTGTTTGGCTTCTTTTATTATAAATCTGAATTCATCAGCCAAAAAGATAGTAGCGGCACGCTTAACAGAAGAATGCTCGATATTAGAAAATTCTAGGAAAACTCTTTGTATAGATGGGTGCATATGCATAAATTGCCTTTCAAGTTCAACGATAAGCATGGCAATAGCGTCCGCAAGACTACTAGTTCTATGGAGAATAGAACCACCCATAGAGGGCAAAGCACCGGCACAAGTAAAGAAATCTTGAATAACTCCTTTTCCAATAATATTACCACTACCGATTCAAAATATTTTTGTATGGTAGGTAGGGGGTTCTTCAGCAGGAGCATCAGAATTTTCCATGATATTGTTATCGCCCATATCGGCGATAACTTCCCCAATTTCAGACATAACGACAAGCAAGCAAACTAACAAACAAGCAAACAAAAAGGCAAGCGAGAAAAAGGCAAACGGAAAAGAGAGGCGGAGAAGGAGAAGGAGATTGGGAAAGAGAGGGCGAATAAAACGGCAAGGGTGAAGTGGGGGAGAGGAAAATGAGAGGCAAATGGCAACTAATGTAATGCGAGAGATAGGGATTGTGATGGGTACTTGGTATGTTGACTTTTTGCGTAGACTCCCCGGCAACGGCGCCAGAAATTCTTCTTGCTACCTCTTGAGCTTGCGTTGGATTTCCTCGAAGAGGAAAGGATGATGCAACAGAGTAGCGTAAGTATTTCCCTCAGTTTTTGAGAACCAAGGTATCAATCCAGTAGGAGGCCACGCTCAAGTCCCTTGTACCTGCACAAAACGATAGCTACTCACAACCAACGCGATTAGGGGTTGTCAATCCCTTCACGGTCACTTATGAGAGTGAGATCTGATAAATATAATATTTTTGGTATTTTAGGTATAGAGATGCAAAGTGAAAAGTAAAAGGCAATGTAAAAAAGCAAAGCAAGATTAAAGTGATAGAGATTGATATGATGAGAATAGACCCGGGGGCCATAGGTTTCACTAGTGGCTTCTCTCAAGAGCATAAGTATTCTACGGTGGGTGAACAAATTACTGTTGAGCAATTGACCGAATTGAGCATAGTTATGAGAATATCTAGGCATGATCATGTATATAGGCATCACGTCCGTGACAAGTAGACCGAAACGATTCTGCATCTACTACTATTACTCCACTCATCGACCGCTATCCAGCATGCATCTAGAGTATTAAGTTAAAAACAGAGTAACGCTTTAAGCAAGATGACATGATGTAGAGAGATAAATTCATGCAATATGAAATAAACCCCATCTTGTTATCCTTGATGACAACGATGCAATACGTGCCTTGCTGCCCCTTCTGTCACTGGGAAAGGACACCGCAATATTGAACCCAAAGCTAAGCACTTCTCCCATGGCAAGAAAAACCAATCTAGTAGGCCAAACCAAACTGATAATTCGAAGAGACTTGCAAAGATAACTAATCATACATAAAAGAATTCAGAGAAGATTCAAATATTATTCATAGATAGACTTGATCATAAACCCACAATTCATCGGTCTCAACAAACACACCGCAAAAAAGAAGAAGATTACATCGAATAGATCTCCACGAGAGAGGGGGAGAACTTTGTATTGAGATCCAAAAAGAGAGAAGAAGCCATCTAGCTAATAACTATGGACCCGAAGGTCTGAGGTAAACTACTCACACTTCATCGGAGAGGCTATGATGATGTAGAAGCCCTCTGTGATGACGGCCCTCTCCGGCGGAGCTCCGGAATAGGCTCCAAGATGGGATCTCGTGAATACAGAAAGTTGTGGCGGTGGAATTAGGTTTTTGGCTCCGTCTCTATTCGTTTGGGGGTACGTAGGTATATATAGGAGGAAGAATTACGTCGGTGGAGCTTCGGTGGGCCCACGAGGGTGGGGGGTGCGCCTGGGGGTATAGGGCGCGCCCCCTACCTCGTGCCCACCTTGAAGCTTCCTTGGCGTAGGGTCCAAGTCTCCTAGGTCATATTCGGGAAGAGAATCACGTTCCAGAAAGGTTTATTCCGTTTGGACTCCGTTTGATATTCCGTTTCTTCGACGCTGAAATAGGCAAAAAACAGCAATTCTGGGCTGGGCCTCCGGTTAATAGGTTAGTCCCAAAAATAATATAAAAGTGGAAAATAAAGCCCAATATAGTCCAAAACAGTAGATAATATAGCATGGAGCAATCAAAAATTATAGATACGTTGGAGACTTATCAGCAGCCGGGTTCATTGTGGAAGTCTTTCACCCAGAGTGGTTAGCTAACCCGGTGCTTGTACTAAAAAAGAACGACACCTGGCGTATGTGTGTGGATTACACCGATTTAAACAAAGCTTGTCCGGCTGACCCTTGCTCTCCCCGTATTGATCAGATCATTGATGCTACGACGGGTTGCACACGTTTGAGTTTTTTGGATGCCTTTTCAGGTTATCATCAGATCAAGATGGCAGTCAAAGACCAGGAGAAGACAACTTTTATCACTCCGTTTGGAGCTTTCTTCTATGTGTCTATGCCTTTTGGGCTTAAGAGTGCCCAGGCGACTTATCAACGATGTGTGCAGAATTGTCTTCACAACCAGATTGGGTGTAATGTTCGTGCTTATATTGACGATATAGTGGTAAAATCCAGGAAAGAGGAAACTTTGGTCACAGATCTGAAAGAGACATTCGATAACCTCCGGGTCTACAAAATGATGCTTAACCCGGCTAAGTGTGTTTTTGGAGTCCCAACCGGCAAGCTCTTGGGTTTTTTGGTGTCCAACCGAGGTATTGAGGCTAACCCGGAGAATATTAAGGCAATCACATCCCTATCCAAACCAACATGCATCAATGACATTCAACGGCTGGCGGGTCGTGTGGCTGCTTTAAGCCAGTTCATAAGCTGGTTAGGGGAGAAGGCGATGCCTTTGTATCAGATGATGAAGAAAATAGATGATTTTGTTTGGAGTGATGCTGCGAACTCTTCTTTTGAGGATCTGAAGAAACAGCTTGCTGAGCCACCGGTTCTTGCTGCTCCAATTAAGAAAGAGCCGCTATTATTGTACGTAGCTGCTAACTCATGGGCTGTTAGTGTAGCAATTGTGGTGGAGCGCAAAGAGGTTGGCAAGGAACATCTGGTTCAATGGCTGGTTTATTACGTCAGTGAGGTACTGATCGAATCTAAACAAAGATATCCACATTGGCAGAAGCTCGTGTACGGGGTGTTCATGGCAAGCCAGAAGCTCAAGCATTACTTTCAGGGTCACCCGATCACTGTGGTTAGCTCTGTGTCGTTGGGGGACATCATCCAAAATAGAGAGGCCACTGGACGAGTCACCAAGTGGGCATTGAACTTGGATCTCATGGGTTGAAGTATGTGCCACGTACTGCGATCAAGTCTCAGGCGCTGGTTGACTTTATTAATGACTGGACAGAGATGCAGATGCCGGAGGAGAAACCAGACAACACATATTGGACTATGCACTTTGATGGGTCCAGACAGTTGGAAGGCTCGGGGGCTGGAGTTGTTTTAACCTCCCCTCGAGGAGACAAATTTTGTTATGTGTTGCGGCTGATGTTTCCTTGCACTAACAACGCAGCGGAACATGAAGCCTTGCTCCATGGTCTTCGCGTGGCCAAAGAGATGAGCCTGAGCCGGGTCCGATGTCTTGGCGACTCAGATTTGGTAGCTCAACAGGTGTCAGGCAAGTGGGATTCCAAACACCCTCTCTTGGCGGCTTATTGCCGTGAAGTTGATGCTGTTGCAGGACATTTTAAATGTTATCAGGTGGAACACATTGACCATAGGAAGAACGAAGCGGCTGATGCTCTAAGCCGGTTGGGATCTCAGCGTAAGCCGGTGCCACCTAACACCTTTTTGGATGTTTTGCATAACCCGTCTGTTAAGTTACCCACAGAAGAAGACCTAGCCGTCCCTGACCCGGAGGCACACTTGGTGGCGGCTCTTCATGTCATCCCAGATTGGACAGTGCCGTTCTTGTCTTACATGACCCGGGGAGAGTTTCCAGCGGATGAGACCCTGGCTTGACAGATAACCCAGTGGTCTAAGTCAATGACGATTTCTGATGGAGAACTATACCATCGCAGCGTCTCTGGAGCATTTCAGCGGTGTGTTTCCCCTGAAGAAGGCCAAGAAATACTTCGTGCGATCCATGAAGGCGATTGTGGTCATCATGCCAGGTCAAAATCTTTGGTGGCCAAGGATTTTCATCATAGTTTTTACTGGTTGACGGCTCATGCTGATGCAGAGGATCTGGTCAGTAGATGTGGTGGATGTCAAAAATTCACACGAAGAGCGCATGTGCCGGCTCAAGAGCTACGGATGATTCCAATCACTTGGCCGTCTGCGGTCTGGGGGCTTGACATGGTTGGACCTTTTAAAAGGTCTAAGGACAAAAAGACACATCTTTTAGTGGCAGTTGACAAATTCACAAAGTGGGTTGAAGCAGAGCCGGTGAGTAATTGTGATGCGGTCACAGCGGTTCAGTTCATGAAAAAGGTGATCTTCCGTTTTGGTTTTTCACACAACATTATAACTGACAATGGCACTAACCTATCCCAAGGGGCTATGGAGGAGTTTTGTCAATGTGAGCATATTCGGCTTGATGTCTCTTCTGTAGCTCATCCTCAATCCAATGGTCAAGCTGAGAGGGCAAATCAGGAAATCTTAAAAGGTCTCAAGCCCCGGCTTATGGTTCCCTTGCAGCGAACGTCGGGTTTTTGGGTACAGGAATTACCCTCGGTGCTTTGGAGTATCAACACCACACCTAACAGGTCTACAGGTTACACACCTTTCTTCATGGTGTATGGAGCAGAAGCAGTGTTGCCTAGTGACATCCGTCATGACTCGCCCCGTGTGGCGGCTTATGTTGAAGCTAATAATGAACAAGCCAGACAGGATGCACTGGACTTTTTAGATGAGGAAAGAGACTTAGCGGCGGCTCGATCAACAATTTATCAACAGGACCTGCACCGTTATCACAGCCGCCGGGTTAAGTCCAGGACTTTTCAAGAAGGCGACCTAGTGCTCCGGCTCATCCAGGATCTGTCAGATGCACACAAGTTATCCCCACCTTGGGAAGGACCCTTTGTGGTCAGCAAGAACTTGAACAACGGGTCATATTACCTCATTGACGTTCGAGAGAACAAAGACTCACGTAAGTCGGAAGAGGAGACCCCCCGGCCGTGGAATATTGCTCAACTTCGGCCATACTACACTTGAGCCACCGGCTCTCATCATGTACATACGTTGATGTTATATATATATCATGATAAGTAATAAAGCAGGACCATTGGTCTCTTTTTCTTTTCAGAAAGATTATATATCTTCATTATTTTTTACTATTATTTTTAAATGACTATTAAGGAGCTGATCATATTTGAATCAGGTTTATCCTTTTTTGGTCTGGCTTATGATCGTATTCGAATCTAGCTGCAACTCTCATGGTCACTTGGGGGCTTCCTGTTCAAACATAGGCGTATTCGAACCAAAGAGAACATAGCTGTCATAACCCTTCTGATCGGCTCAAGGCCAAACTCACTAGGGGGCTTCTTGATCGTATCTGAATCATAGCTTAACCCCTTTTGGGTCCGACATGGATCGTATTCGAATCAGGGTCGTTAAAACCTCTCAAGATCACTTGGGGGCTTCCTGTTCAAACATAGGTCGTATTCGAACCAAAGAGAACATAGTTGTCGGTACCCTCTTGATCGGCGCAACGCCAAAGCCACTGGGGGCTATATGGTCGTATTCGAACCTTAGCTCAACCCCTTTGGTCCGGTTTATTGATCGTATTCGAATCAGAAACCCCCAATCTTTAGTCTCAAGGCTAATGTGTTTACCACCTGTTATTTGTCTTATTGGTTTTTTGATATCTCAACTTTCAAAATAAATCAATCATGGTCTTTTCACCGTCTTGACTATATGACAACAAGCCCCCAGGGCATGATAATCATCAGGTATTCAGAAGCATTGACTTCTCGCAAAGACTTGATTATCAACCTCATAAACGGGTCATGTAAACCGGTGGTCTGGAGGTCAAAAGATACATGTATGGTTATTGTTTATGAACAGTTTCCTTCTGTATTCATCAAAGGTTATTTCAACCATTGTTTTTCTTTTACAACTGGTTCTGTTTTCTACTATGATAAACATATTGGCTATAAACCGGGTGTTCTGACCCGTTCGGTACTAAGCCGCTAAGCAAGTTTTTTCCTTTTTATCTACAGGACTAGAGTTCAAGTATTGAAGGGACAACCATAAATATGATGCATATATTAACATCAAACATCACAGAGTAACACACAGTGTCTTATGCACGATGGCATAGGCAGAATATACAGTGTTTTCACAACTAATCTATTACAAGGCTTTTACAAGCCCATGAAGATTGTCATCACTCCTCCCTTGCCGGTTCACCGCCCTCTGCTGATTGGAAGCTGGGTTTTGACCAATCAAAACCGTTCATGGCAATAAATTCCGCTTCTTGGTCAATCAGGACGGCCGGATCAACTTCCGGAGCAAATGTATTTTCACGAACATGCAGGATTAAATCGATTACTTTGTAGGAGGGAGTCACCATCTTCTTATTATACAAATCAAAACCCGGCTGATATTTATCGATATTCGTTTCATCCCCAAGAATGGTGGCCTGAGGTCGCACCTCCCTCACGCAGGCAACAAAGTCATCCTGTTTAAACAGTGACCCGTCTTCCTTTACCGTGGGGTACCCTCTGGCTACATCAGCTGGGTCTAGATCTGGCACCCAAGCCTTGGAACGGCACAGGGCAGTCAAAGCTCCAGCTCTGGCATAGGAGCGCTTGACTTCTTGGAACCTGGCGGGCAAAATTGACAGCTTCTTTAACACATCGCTGAGACGGTTGGGTCCTTGATTGGTAGGAGAGATAGCAGCGAGTGCTCGTTGTGCGCCAATGTACAACTGTTCTACCAAGGTATAAACTGCCTTTAGCTTAGTCACGTGGTCTTGACTCCTATTTTTGCTTCGAGGGCCTGCATATGTTTTGAACACAAAGGGTCAGCTAGCGGCTTGCAGTCCGGATCAAAAGAAGGTAAAAAGTCAGTACATATGGCTTACCAAAGATGGCGGACACCATTTGTGACACCCGGTTCTTTAAACCGGCCAGCTCTGTCGTAACCTCTTCAAGGGCTACTTCAGCCTTCTCGGCACGTTGTGTCAGAAGCGTTTTTTCTTCAGCCCAGGTTTTCTTCTCGGCAGTAAAACCGGCTTTTAATTTTTCCATCTCAGAGAGACTCACTTGCAATTTGGAGTCAGCAGACTTGATCTCTGCCTCCTGACCCGCCAGCCGGGCCTTGGTGTCAGTTAATTGCGAGCTTAGTTCAGATAAGGCATTCTGCAAACATACCCAAATAAGTCAAGATTTCAGTTAAAGTTCAAAAGTCAAGATTCAAGTCTCAAATACTTTGCTTTGCAAAACTACTTGACACTTGGGGGCTAATGTATGCCAAAAGAATTTTTTTTATGACTAACACATACTTTAAGTCCCAAGTACTTTACAAAGTAACAGCACTTGGCACTTGGGTGCTAATGCATGCTATTCAGCAAGTTTCTCAAGGATAAGCCAGTTTACAATGTTATTTTTGGATACGGTACAAGGCAATTCAAAGTACCGGCTCATTTATGGTCAAATGAACGAGCCCTTGGGGACTACGGATGAAGCTTTGTTCTATTTTATTGAACTCCAGGAAAATCTAAAAAGGAAAAAGTTCTTAGCCTGTATCATAAAGTCTACAGATCATTCCGGTTCTCTCATAATCTGAAGACTTGGGGGCTGGCGGAATATAAGTAAGCCGGAAGAACATACCTCGTATTTCAGCTACAACTGCTTGACCATTTCTATCTTTGAGTCACGGCTGGAGTGCACATGGCTGAGATAACCGGATAATATGTCGTTGGCATTCAGATGGTCATAGTGAGAAATATCAAAACACACTTTCTGTTTCTTCAACGCCTCTTGTTTCACCGTGTGCCGAGCCAACACGGTAGGATTTCCCGGCTCAATAAAGCGGCTCCCGGTGATTAGAACGTCTTGCGTAGACGGTGATGGCGGGTTGGCCGAGCTGGATGGTCCGGTTGTAGAAGGATTCACGGTGGTTTCATCAACTGACGGCTCAGGAGGATTGACTTCATCATTGACATGCGGGTCTTCTCGAGCGTCAGTTAATGGAGGAGAAGGTGGCCTTGCCGGTTCAGATGCAAGGATTGGCGGGTCTTCCACCGGCTTAGTTGCCTTTGCCTTCTTGGACTTAGCTTGGCCACTAAGAGAAATGTTGCAGGACTGTCAGTACAAAGATACAATTTGAAAAACACGGAAAAAGGAGGATTTTTCCTTACCCAGAGGCAGTCTTGAATGCCGGAAATTGGGTCTGCGATGAGTCGCCAGAAGAGCGAGACACCTCCTGAAAAGATAAAATAAAGTTAAAGTAATGCAAGGGAAAGGATCCATTAAACAGAAAGTCAAAGACAAAGAAGTAAACCTCATTCCGGCGCTTTTGAGGAGTTTGTTGAAGAATAACAGGCGGTTCGTCTTTCGTCCGGGCTTGATGACGACTCTCATGTTGCCGCTTTTTCAAAAGAAAGTGAGGGTCCAGATAAGCCAAAGGGTGGGCAAACCTTACTTTCCGGGTTACGACTCAAAGTTTCTGTCTTGGCAAATGTGCCGAGTCAGAGGAAATAGTTACCTCTTCTTCCACGGCCTGACTGGCCCCAGTGTCGTCCTGGTAATGATCAGTGTTGATAAGATTATTAAAGAGTTAGCCAAGGGAGTCAAGGGCTACCTCCGACTCAGAAGTATTGTCAAGTTTCATCATGTCTTCAGCGGTGCTCTTCTTCTTCTTTTTGGACCTCCGGGTCGTTTTCTTGGCGGTTATGGCGGCGACTCTTGCTTTCTTGGCAGCTTCATGGTCATATTTAACCTTCCAGAAATCAGATTTGGCCTGCAAACAGGTAAAAACAAGATGAAAGGTCAGGCAAGTGTTAGATAATATGGCTGAGAAAAATACAAAGGAGAGAGATCAGAGTCTCCTTACTTCTGGCACCGGGTTAAGCTTGCAGAAAGGGTTTAACCCGACAGTACTGCAGTCTTCGTATTTTCCGTTCACCAGAAGGGTTGACATTGAAACAATATCTTCTTCCGTTAATTGAACGGAGCTGTGACGAAGAGAGTCATCTGGGCCTGCGCCATACTCATACATCAATTTTGATCGACAGCTTAGAGGAATAACCCGCCATGAGATCCAGCAGCGGGTCAGATCAACTCCGGTCAAGCCATTCCCTAATAAGGCGTTAATCCTTTTTATTGATGGGATCAGCTTCCTGCCTTCGGCAGCCGTAAGCTTGTCAGGGAGCGCGAATTTGGAGTCAAGACGCTCGGCGCGATAACCCGGCAGTGGCTTCTCGTTTG
Organism: Triticum dicoccoides; assembly: GCF_002162155.2. NCBI lineage: Eukaryota > Viridiplantae > Streptophyta > Magnoliopsida > Poales > Poaceae > Triticum > Triticum dicoccoides. The sequence continues at coordinate 206,062,775 of NC_041390.1, read as the reverse complement.
CTGGTGAAGTGTCTTGACAATAGAACCAAGTCTGGTTCTAGTCTTTTGGATGACTCGGCAAGACTATGAGGGGGAAGACAGCGCCCTGCCAACGCTGAATGGAGATGCCTCCAAGCTCCAAGCTAAGGCCAGTGGTGCACTCGTTCTGCCGGTTCAGATAAAAATATTCTCTAAACAGTTCCATGATCGGCTCTTCCTGAAGGTACACTTCAAAGAGTACTTGGAAATTATAGATATTAGATATGGAATTGGGCCTGATATCTTGAGGGTGAAGTTTGAAAAAATGGAGGACATCTCTAAAGAACTTTGAGCCGGATGGTGAAAAGCCACAGTTCATGTGGTCAGTAAAAACAATGACTTCACCATTTTGTGGATTGGGCCGTTCTTCGTCCGGGTCAGGTGCACGGTAAGACATGACATTTTTTCCTGGCAAAAATCCTATGGAGAAGAACTCCTTCAAACATTCCTCAGTCACGGTTGAGGAAACCCAGTTGCAGACAGTCGACGTGTAACGCCCTCGATGCGGCTATATCTCCTACGTGTCGAAGCACGACTTAGAGGCATAACCGCATTGAAAGCAATGTCGCAAGTAAGGTAATCTTCACAACAACCCATGTAAATAGATAAAAGGAAAAAGGTACATATTTGGCTTACACTCGCCACGTCACACAAATACATGAATAACATTACAATCATCCAATACACTCATGGTCCGACTACGGTACAAAAATAAAAGATCAACCCCCACATGCGACAAAGTCCCCGATCGCCCCAACTGGGCAGCACTACTGATCATCTGGGAAAGACACATAATAACAGCGAGAGTCTTCATCGAACTCCCACTTGAGCTCAAGCGCATCGTCTGGAACGGTATCATCGGTCCCTGCATCTGGTTTTGGAAGTAAACTGTGAGTCACGGGGACTCAGCAATCTCACACCCTCGCGATCAAGACTATTTAAGCTTATAGGTAAGGCAAAGGTATGATGTGGAGCTGCAGCAAGCGACTAGCATATATGGTGGCTAACATACGCAAAAGAGAGCGAGAAGAGAAGGCAAAGCACGGACGAATAACTATGATCAAGAAGTGATCCTAGAACAACCTACGTCAAGCATTACTCCAACACCGTGTTCACTTCCCGGACTCCGCTGAGAAGAGACCATCACGGTTACACACGCGGTTGATTCATTTTAATTAAGTTAAGTTTCATGTTATCTACAACCGGACATTAACAAATTCCCATCTGCCCATAACCGTGGGCACGGCTTTCGAATGTTCAAATCCCTGCGGGGGTGTCCCAACTTAGCCCGTCACAAGCTCTCATGGTCAACGAAGGATATTCCTTCTAGCGGGAAGACCCTATCAGACTCGGAATCCCGGTTATAAGACATCCTCGACAATGGTAAAACAAGACCAGCAAGACCACCCACTGTGCCGACAAATCCCGATAGGAGCTGCACATATCTCGTTCTCAGGGCACACCGGATAAGCTAAGCGTACGGGAGCCAACGTAACCCAAGTTGCCAAGGGACGGCCTCGCACGGTGCTCTGGGTTGGACCAACACTTAGAGAAGCACTGGACCGGGGGTTTAAAATAAAGATGACCCTTGAGTACGCGAAACCCAAGGGAAAAAGGCTAGGTGGAGAATGGTAAAACCAAGGTCGAGCCTTGCTAGAGGAGTTTTATTCAAGGCGAACTATCAAGGGGTTCCCATTATAACCCAACCGCGTAAGGAGCGCAAAATCCAGGAACATAACACCGATATGACGGAAACTAGGGCGGCAAGAGTGGAACAAAACACTAGGCATAAGGCCGAGCCTTCCACCCTTTACCAAGTATATAGATGCATTAAGATAACAAGATAATATAGTGATATCCCAATAATAAACAATGTTCCAACAAGGAACGATCTCCAATCTTCACCTGCAACTAGCAACGCTATAAGAGGGGCTGAGCAAAGCGGTAACATAGCCAATCAACGGTTTGCTAGGACATGGAGGGTTAGAGGTTCGACATGGCAATTTGGGAGGCATGATAAGCAAGTGGTAGGCATCATAGCATAGGCATAGCAAAAGAGCGAGCATCTAGCAAGCAAAGATAGAAGTGATTTAGAGGGTATGATCATCTTGCCTGCAAAGTTGTCAGAGTTGACTTGATCCTCGTAAGAGAACTCAACAGGCTCCTCATTCGTGAACTCGTCTCCCGGCTTTGCCCAAACAAGAACAACAAGCAAACGGAACACAATCAACCACGTGCAATGCTCAAACAACATGATGCAAACATGGTATGCTATGCGGGATGCGGTATGTGATGCATATGCAAGATTTGACATGGAATGAATGAACCTGGCCTCAACTTGGAAATCCAAGAGTGCCACTGGAAAGGTGAGGTGATTTCGGTTGAAATCGATATAAAGAACACCAGAATCGGATGCACGGTTTGGAAATGGCAAGCAAAACAAATATGGCACCGGTCTGCGATAATCAGCAAGTGACCAACTAAATGCATCAAAATAAATATGCTACATCACTCAAACATGACAACAAAATACATGTCAGGGATCCACTCATGATGCCTGACAAAAGATGAACACTGAGCTACGGCTAATGCATCCATTAACAGGTTCAAACAAGCATGGCAAAAGTGCAAATGACAACAAGTTTCAGACTTAGTGAAATTAACACAAGTCTGGAATTTATCATCAGGAAGCACCCTTTAGAGCATGAAAACTACATGCTACAGGAACTTAACATGGCAAAGCAAGGCATGGCATGAAGCTACTCAAAGAACTTAACAAAAGTCCCTTAGTGACCTTGAGCCAAAAGGGTTCAGAAAATACAATTGCAAGCATGTGAACATGACAAAAACATGAACAGAGCTCAGACTTTGTGAAAAACTGGAGCATGCAAATCAGTTAACGAGTAGGCATGTTTACGAGCTCGATGCACTCACTACAGAGCATGGCATGACAAACTAAGCATACACCCATCAAGAAGACATGACAAAGGACCTATACATGGCAAGAACAACAACATAGCATGCACGTATCAATAGCAACATCCTCGGCAAAATCGCTAATCATGTCAACAATCTGCCAGGATTCACGAAATAGCAAAAGTAGATCCCGATTTACTCAAGTTAGGGTGCTCCATAAATGCAAACAAAGACATGGATGGATAGAGCACCACAATGTTAACAAATCATCCTTACTGATCATCCTCAAAAGAGGCACGAATCACTAGGAAACAACATGAACATATGGCATAACGACAAAATCAGGACAAGGACTTAGAAAAATTCTAAGTCCCTGAAAGCAACATTACCGATTACGCTACTTTGCAAGCTTGTGCTAGTCACCACAAATATCACAAAAATACATGGCAAGCACCTCTATAAAGATGGAATGTCATATAAGAAAACACATGTAGAGCTCAGGAGCATAGCATGCACACATTAATCATGGCAAAAATGACAAAATGCCATTTGCTGAAACAGATCTGCCAAATTTATCACATAGCCCTCTTCCAACAGCATTTCGGGCATCAAGATGAGCTCAAATGAAAATGATGCAATGAGATGAAATGATGTACTCGTCGAGACGAACATGTATGCAAATGCAATGCACATAATGACATGATATGAGATGCATGACAAAGGAAACAACACACGGAGACAAAAACCCGAAGCCGAGGAAAATAAAATAACTTAGGCCAGAAACGACAAGAGTTGGGATACAGATAAGGTAAATTACATCCGAGGTGTTACACGATGTTTTGGATGGCATAGTGTTCAAAAACGCACTGAAAGGAAGGTAACATGCTGGTTCAGTTCAATAAATATGATGAAAGTACAAGGTGCTACAGAGGACTAATGATGGCTTAATTAAGGGCTAATGTCATATAAGGAAAAGTAAGCCGGCACAGTAATCCGCCATGACCACAAGCATTTGAGAAATACCGGCAGCAAAAATTGATTAAGTATGGAGACAAACATGTTTCTTAACTTCTGGATATTGATATGGATCAAATGGCTGTTCAAAATGAAAAAAATTCCTAGACCTAAAAATATAGCCCAGATGAGTTCATCAGCTCTAAAAAGATATCTGTGTAAAGGAAAGGGATCTACTAACATCTAAAATGGATGAGAAACAGCTACCGCCTAAGTTCTGCATTACTTTTAGATCAATAAAGGGTGCGGTAAGAGAAGTTGAAACAAATCTACGACGAACAGCGAAGAACACGAGAAGGAAACCTCCTGAACCCTAGCGCAGATCTATGGGGGTGAGAAGGTGAGAGCTTACGGGTATGGAGTTGCTGTGGAGGATCGCCGCCGTTCTCTGGGCAGAGTCAGGGTGATGCAGTGGCCGAGCTTGAGGACGACGATGAGCGCTGCGGCGCGGTGGAGCTCGAGCGACAGGAGGGTTGCGAGAGGAAGGAGATGAAGAAGAGAGAAGGATGAGAAAAGGCCGTGGCGTGCCTATTTATAAGGGAAAAGGTGAACAGACGGGCGCGAAAATTGAGGAAGAGCCGAATAATGGTTATCTAACTAGATGGACGCCTCGATTCTCGGAACGCATTAAAGATGAAGATCCATTGGGAGATGACGTCATCAAAGTTTTTCATGTTTTCCAAAGATGACGTCATGGCGGGTTACAAAAAACCTCTGGGAGGATAAGAGGATGGATTTTGTCTAAGTATTGAAGTTTGACAAAGAACAAAGTTCGAAGTCAACCTGGGGCCTAATGTTGGGGATATAACTATCAATTAAGACCCGCCCAGGAGGGGCCGAGTCAGCCTCAATGGCGGGTTACAAAGGAAGCCCAGTAAACATTCAGGGCGGTAGTTTATTAAACTTTATAGAAGGCCTAAAGGCCTAGAGGCGGCTTAAGGCCCAATATTGTAAACTGCCATATGTAAGGAAAGACTTGTAAAAGAAGGCATGGAAAAGAAGTCACCGAGCTGGACACGTTTTATGAGCCGACCGGGAATCTATAGGCCACCAGGCGTCAACCCGTGTATATAAGGGGACGACCCAGTGGCGACTGAGGGTAAGAAACAAGAGATCGATAACCAAGCAGGCGAACCAGCCTCTTGGTAATCGAAACCCCAGCAATACCAACACAACTACGAGAGCTACTTTGCATGCATGTGCTAGTCACCACATTGATCACAAAAATACATGGCATACACCCCTGCAAAGATGGCATCGCATAGCCCAAAACACATGTAGAGCTCATGCCCATATGGAGCACACAATAATCATGGCAAAAATGACAAATGCTCATAATCTGATAAGAAACAGGAACTAACATTTTATAGCCCTCTTGCATCAACAATTTGGGCATCAAAATGGACTCCAACAAGCATGGTGCAATGGAACAAAATGAAGAGGAGAACTAGATGAACATTTTGGTATATAGCACGCACAAAACGGAGCAACGGATGCGGAGTTATGGCATGATGAAAAGTGCTCCAGGATGTAAAAATAAAAGACTTAGAGGAAATGTTGAAGTCAACCCTAGGTCTTGACCCGATCCAGATCTGGCTCGGACGTCGATGTATGCCGGAGTGAGCTCGCCGGACTTGTAGGGGACGACTGCCGGAGTCGAGGGAGGCCGGAGCGAGCTCGCTGGCGACCGGAGCTGGAGAGGTGGTGCCGGATCCAGAGAGGACGACGGGGCGGCGAGGCGCCGGTGGCCGGTGGCGGTGAGGTCGGTGGTGGGCGCCAGCCGAACGGAGGTAGCCGGCGGGTGGCACCGGAGACACGCCGGCGACTCGGGCGGCGGAAGGAGGAAGGCGCGAGGCGGCGGGGTCCCGCGCGGGCGGTGGCGCCCGATCCGGGCCGGGAGGGCCTCCCGCGGGCCCTGCGTTCTTCGGCGGCGGCGGCGGTGAGGTGGGGCGCGGCCCGGTGACGTGGCGCACAATGATTGGGCGAGGGGACGGCGGCGGACGTGTCCAGCGCCGGGCGGACGTGTCTCGCGCGCGGAGGAAGGGGGAGACTAGGGTTTAGACCGGGAATTTTGGAGAGGTGCACATATATATATATGTAGAGGGAGCTAGGAGAGTCCAAATGAGGAGCGGTTTTCGGCCACGTGATCGTGATCGAACGGCCGGGAGGATGGAGGTGGTTTGAATGGTTTTTGGGCCACTTTGAAATGGTGTTGGGCTGCAACACACATGAGGCCTTTACGGTACCCCGGTTAACCGTTGGAGTATCAAACGGACTCCAAATGGCACGAAACTTGACAGGCGGTCTACCGGTAGTGTACCAAGGCCGATGGCAAATCTCGGTCCAGTCCGATAATGTTTAACACCCGCTCACGAAAAGAGACAAAAGGGGACGCTGGAGGACATAGGAGTGTCGGATCGCAAAACGGACAACGGGGAAAAAGCTCGGATGCATGAGACGAACAAGTATGCAACTGCGATGCACATGATGACATGATAAGAGATGCATGACATGAACAAAATGCAAAACGAAGACAAAACCCAACCACGAGGGAATATCATAACTTAGAGCCGAAAATGGCAAGAGTTGGAGTACAATTATGGTAAATTACATCGTGGGTGTTACAACACTCCACCACTACGAAAGGATCTCGTCTCGAGATCTAGAACTGAAAGAACTGCGAATATTCGGAACGAAGGTGGTCCTCGCGTTCCCAGGTGGCTTCTCAGTCGGAATGATGTGACCACTTCACTTTTAGGAATTTGATAGACTTGTTGCGAGTCTTGCGCTCGGTTTCTTCAATAATAGCAACGGGATGCTCATGATAAGATGTTCAAGCATAACACGAGACCGTGTTCTCTTCCCGGACTCCGCCGAAAAGAGACCATCACGGCTACACACGCAGTTGTTTCATTGTAATTAAGTTAAGTTTCAAGTTTTCTACAACCGGACATTAACAAATTCTCATCTGCCCATAACCGTGGGAACGGATTTTGAAAGTTAAAAACCCTGCAGGGGTGTCCCAACTTAGCCCATCACAAGCTCTCACGGTCAACGAAGGATATTCCTTCTCCCAGGACGACCTGATCAGACTCGGAATCTCGGTTACAAGACATTTCAACAATGGTAAAACAAGACCAGCAAGACCACCCACTGTGCCGACAAATCCCGATAGGAGCTGCACATATCTCGTTCTCAGGGCACACCGGATAAGCTAAGCGTACGGGAGCCAACGTAACCCAAGTTGCCAAGGGACAGCCCCGCACGATGCTCTAGTTTGGACCAACACTCAGAGGAGCACTGGCTCAGGGGTTTAAAATAAAGATGACCCTTGAGTCCGCGGAACCCAAGGGAAAAAAGGCTTAGGTGGAAAATGGTAAAACCAAGGTCGGGCCTTGCTCGAGGAGTTTTATTCAAGGCGAACTGTGAAGGGGTTCCCATTATAACCCAACCACGTAAGGAACGCAAAATCAAGGAACATAACACCGGTATGACAGAAACTAGGGCGGCAAGAGTGGAACAAAACACCAGGCATAAGGCCGAGCCTTCCACCCTTTACCAAGTATATAGATGCATTAAAGTATACAAGGTATAATAATGATATCTCAACAATAATCATGTTCCAACAAGGAACAAACTCCATCTTCACCGGCAACTAGCAACGCTATAAGAGGGGCTGAGCAAAGCAGTAACATAGCCAAACAACAGTTTGCTAGGACAAGGTGGGTTAGAGGCTTGACATGGCAATATGGGAGGCATGATATAGCAAGTGGTAGATATCGCGGCATAGCAAACGAGCGAGCAACTAGCAAGCAAAGATAGAAGTGATTTCGAGGGTATGGTCATCTTGCGTGCAAAGTTCTCTGAGTTGAGATAGCTTGATCCTTGTAAGTGTACTCAATGGGTTCCTCAATCACGTACTCATATCCCGGCTCTACCCAAAGCAAGAACACAAGAAAAGGAAACCACAATCAACCATGGTGCAATGCGCAAGCAACATGATGCAAAACAGGGTATGATATGCGGGATGTGATATGCAATGCATATGCGTGCTTCGGAAGGGAAAATGTTGAATCAGGCCTAAACTTGGAAAACCAAGAGTGCCTCTGGAAAGAAGAGTTGATTTCGGTCGAAATCGATATAAAGATCACCGGAAACGGATGCACGGTTTGCAAATGGCAAGCAAAACAAGAATGACACAATTCTGCGATTAACAGCACGATGCCATCTAGAATGCAACAAGAAACTAAGCTACTGCACTCCAACATAGCAACAAAGCACATGATAGTGATCTACTCAAGATGCTTGACAAAAGATGAACACTGAGTTACAGCTAAATCACACAAGAGCAGGTTCAAACAAGCATGGAAAAAGTGCAGAAGATAACAGCATCACAGACTTAGTGAAAATATTAGCATGTCAGGAATTAACATCAGCAAGCAATGTTTAGAGCAAGATAACAACATGCTACAGGATCAGATCATAGCAATACAGGGCATGGCAGGAATTTACTCAAAGCACATAACAAAAGTCCCTTACTGACCATAAGCCAAAAGGGCACAGAAAATATGATGGCACCCATGTAAACATAGCAAGTTTCGTTAACAGATCCAGACTTGGCAGAAAACTGGACATGGGAAAAACAGAGTTATGAAGGCATGTTCACGAGCTCGATACACTCAACACAAGGCATTGCATGACAAACTAAGCATACTACCAGAAAGAAGGCATGTTCATGCAGCCAAGAAAAGCAAGAACAAGATCATAGCATGCATGGATCAACTACAACAACCTTGGCAAAATTGATTAACACGTAACCAATCTGCCAGGAACATTTTATAGAAAAAGTAGAGCAAGATTGAGTCATGCTAGGGTACCCAATAAATGCAAACAGGGACATGGATGGATAGAGCATAACCATATGTCAACAGCATCCTTAGTGAACATACTCAAAAGAAGCATGGATCTCTCTGTAGCAACATGAATACATGGCATTAAAATAACAACAGGGAAATGACTTAGTGAAATTCAAAGTCCCTGAAAATAGCAACATCACGGGAGCTACTTTGCATGCATGTGCTAGTCACCACATTGATCACAAAAATACATGGCATACACCCCTGTAAAGATGGCATGGCATAGCCCAAAACACATGTAGAGCTCATGCCCATACGTAGCACACAATAATCATGGCAAAAATGACAAATGCTCATAATCTGATAAGAAACAGGAACTAACATTTTATAGCACTCTTGCATCAACAATTTGGGCATCAAGATGGACTCAAACAAGCATGGTGCAATGGAACAAAGTGAAGAGGACAAAACGGAGCAACAGATGCGGAGTTATGGCATGATGAAAAGTGCTCCAGGATGTAAAAATAAATACTTAGAGGAAATGTTGAAGTCAACCCTAGGTCTTGACCCGATCTAGATCTGGCTCGGAAGTCGATGTACGCCAGAGTGAGCTCGCCGGACTTGTAGGGGACAACTGCCGGAGTCAAGGGAGGCCGGAGCGAGCTTGTCGGCGACCAGAGCTGGAGAGGTGGCGCCGGATCCGGAGAGGACGACGGGGCGGCGAGGCGCCGGTGGCCTGTGGTGGTGAGGTTGGTGGTGGGCGCCGGCAGAGCGGAGGCGGCCGGCGGGTGATGGTGGAGATGCGCCGGCGACTCGGGCGGCGGAGGGAGGAAGGCGCGAGGTGACGGGGTCCCGCGCGGGCGGTGGAGCCTGATCCGGGTCGGGAGGGCCTCCCGCGGGCCCTGCGGGCTTCGGCGGCGGTGGCGGTGAGGTGGGGCGTGACCCGGTGACGTGGCGCGCAATGATTGGGAGAGGGGACGGCAACGGACGTGTCAGGCGCCGGGCGGACGTGTCTGGCCCGCGGAGGAAGGGGAAGACTAGGGTTTAGACTGGGAATTTTGGAGAGGTGCACATATATATATAGGTAGAGGGAGCTAGGAGAGTCCAAATGAGGAGCGGTTTTCGGCCACGCGATCACGATCGAACGGCCGAGAGGATGGAGGTGGTTTTGATGGGTTTTGGGCCACTTTGAAAGGGTGTTGGGCTGCAACACACACGAGGCCTTTATGGTTCCCCGGTTAACCGTTGGAGTATCAAACAGACTCCAAATGGCACGGAACATGACAGGCGGTCTATCGGTAGTGTACCAAGGCCGCTTGGCAAATCTCGGTCCACTCCGAGAATGGTTAACACCCGCTCACGAAAAGAGACAAAAGGGGACCCCAGAGGACATAGGAGTGTCGGATCGCAAAATGGACAACGGGGAAAAACCTCGGATTCATGAGATGAACACGTATACAACTGCGATGCACATGATGACATGATAAGAGATGCATGACATGAACAAAATGCAAAATGAAGACAAAACCCAACCACGAGGGAATATCATAACTTAGAGCCGAAAATGGCAAGAGTTGGAGTACAATTATGGTAAATTACATCGTGGGTGTTACAACACCTAACCAATCTAGGAGACACCACTCTCCAAAAGGTAATAGATGGTGTGTTGATGATGAACTCCTTACTCTTGTGCTTCAAATGATAGTCTCCCCAACACTCAACTCTCTCTCACAGATTTGGCTATGGTGGAAAGATGATTTGAGTGGAAAGCAACTTGGTGAAGGCTAGAGATCAAGATTCTTGTGGTGGGATTGGAATGTCTTAGTCTCAACACATGAATAGGTGGTTCTCTCTTAGAAAATGAGTAGTGGAAGTGTAGCCATGTTCTGATGGCTCTCTCTCATATGGAGAAGGGGGTGGAGGGTTATATATAGCCTCCACAAAAAATCCAATTGTTACACACATTTTACCCAACTCGGTGAGACCGAATAGAAGAATTCGGTGAGACTGGTTTAGTTCAAAATGTGAACGTTAGGAATCTCGGTGGGACCGACTGGAACAACTTGGTGGGACCAACGTGCCAGGGTTAGGGCAAAACCTCATATCGGTGAGGCCGATTGCTTGAAATCCGTGAGACCAATTTCAGAAAAGAGCAAATAGAGAGTTGGTCAAGAAAACTCGGTGGGAACGATTGCACATTTGGATGAGACCAAAATAATTACAACAGGCAACAGAGAGTTTGCAGGCCCATCTCGGTGAGACCGAGATCCGTATTAGTGTGACCGAAGTGTTAGGGTTTCTGGCAGTGGCTATAACAAGTGAACTCGGTGGCGCCAGATAGATCAAATCGGTGGGGCCGAGTTTGACTTTGAGTTTTGGACATATTTGGAAATGAGAAAGTGGTTGAGGGTTTTGGAGCAATATTACTAAGCACTTTGAGCAATTATACCATTAAGCAACACCTCATCCCCTTTTAATAGTATTGCCTTTCCTATGGACTCAATGTGATCTTGGATCACTAAAATAGAAAGGAAGAGTCTTGAGCTTTTGCCAACATGTGTCTTGACACCGTGAAGGGGTTCCCCATCCTCTAGTCCTTACCATGCCATTGTTGAACTTATCTGAAATATACTAGATAAAAGTATTAGTACAACATGAGATATGTTGACATTAATTACCAAAATCACCTAGGGAGCACTTGTGCTTTCAATCTCCCCCTTTTTGGTAACTGCTGACAACATACATCAAGGCTTTAGATAAAAGATATGGAGAGTAGAAAGTAAAGCTTTGGAAAGACATGTAACGTGCATAGGCTCCCCCTTAATGTATGCAATCACGTGAAGTTGGAATATGAGAACATGTGAATGCAGAAGCATGATAGAGCAAGCAATGAGTTACATGCATCTTGGCTATATGCATCTGAGCAAATGATGTGGATAAGAAGTGTAACTCCATGTACATGAATCCTTCTTGCAAACTATATGTACATCAGCAAGAGATCATCATGCACATGAGTGTGATGCATATACTTACCTTGTGGTCTTGAGCTGGATTTGAAAGAGGTGGACTTGAGAAAATAGGGTTAGATAACACAATAGCACTTCTAATTAAAGCAATCTCAGGAAACCACAAGAGTACCAGGACTGGGATGACATGTAATGACTGAGTACTAAGTACTTCATTTGGATATTGACATGTCCCCAAAGTTTAAAGATATGCAATGCATTCCAAAGATTCTTTCCCCCTAGATATGGACTCTTTCTCCCCCTGAATCTGATATTGGGTAATGGGAGAAGGTAGGGTGAGAGAAAATCAGAGCAAGAAAGGGTAATATTAACCACAGCCAGAGCAACAAGAATATGCAATAACAATAACTAAGACCAATGTATTTCCCCTCTAAAAGACATGTGACTTCTCTCCTCTTGGTTTTACTAGCATCTGAAAGAGCTTAGATGTGCTCATATGATAAGCTTTGATGTGCTCTCTCTCTTCCCCTTTGACATCAATTTCCAAGAAGGGCACTTCTGGAGCATGAGTCAAATAGGTGTGGTCCTTGAGAGACACTACAAAGTGGTAGATAGCCTGAGATGCTGATAAAGGATAAGAATCATCGAGTGGAGCTAAAAGAAAATGTGGAGAATACAATGGAAAAAAGTTTTCTTAGGAGTGAAATCGGTAATGTCGATCTGTTTCCATGGTGACGCCGATCTGTTTCCATCGGTGACGCTGAGTTGGCTGTGTCATAGATGATGCATATCAGTCAGGCCGTGTTAGTCCATGTCAGTTGTACCGATGAACTGTCTACAAGATGTCCTTGTAGTTCGGTCTAGCTGATAGGCTTGGATCGGTGAGTCCGAGTTCAATTCAGAGGAGAAATTTTGTCAACTCAGCTCACTTGGCAAACCAAAGCTCACAAATATTTGCAAGGTATTAACTAAAAGATTTGCAATGAATTAACAACAAAAACATAGAAAAGAGAACTAGAAGAAGTTTATTCTTGATTTTTTGATTGAGAAGGGTAATACTCTAGCAAGAAAACGTGCAAAGAAAATACAAAGGACACACGAACATTAGAGAACTTCATCTAGAAATGGTTGGCAACAAAGTCGCCTATGTTAGAGTATATTGACTGAGAAGTCAAGTGACAACACTTGATCGTAGGTCATACTCATCATTTAAGCTCAAAATGGGGTTACCATTTTTTGTTTAAGCATTTTGATGTATTCACCTCTCATTGAGTTGCTTTGACTCATGACTTGGGTCAAAGCTTCTCTAAGATGGAATGACATACATTGGGTTGTGGTGTTGATGTTGATCATGTAGTCAAACTTGTGTTGGAGGCTCAAGGTTGATGTAGTTCATCAAGAGTTGGGAGCACCACTTGGAGTTTGAGTTCATCTTCCTACATGGGTTAGACTTGCAAGGAAGAGCACTTGTGTATCCAAAATGACAATCATTAAACTTGATACCAAATGAAATTTGATATATTGAAATTGTCAAAGGATATGTTGAGTAAGTTCATGCTTCCTTGTATTCAACAACCATATGGTAAAGACTTGGTGATGTAAAGATTGCTCAAAATGTGAGTGACTTCCAATCTCTTAGATTTGGGCTGATCCAAGTACCTACAAGGGTTAGACAACATGCAAGCGTACAGGTATAGATCCATGACATATGATCATCATCATAAGAGAAATATCAAGGATTATTCATAAAAGGCTCATGCCTTGCATGTATCCAAATGGAGTTTCTACTCCAAGTTTGTGGAATCAATGATGTTCAATTCACCTCTCAAATGGCAAAATACTTTCTCATTAAGCGGCTTGGTGAATATATCCGCCAATTGCTTATCGGTACGAACATGCTTAAGATTGATGTCTCCTTTAGCAACATGATCTCGAATGAAATTATGTCGAACTTCAATATGCTTAGTTCGAGAATGTTGCACGAGATTGTGAGCAATATTAATAGCACTTTCATTGTCACAAAGCAACGGAACATGTTTCACATGTATCCCATAATCCTTAAGGGTTTGGGTCATCCTAAGTAATTGAGCACAACATGATCCGACGGCAATGTATTCTGCTTCGGCGGTGGATAAGGATACCAAGTTCTGTTTCTTGGAGGACCAAGACACAAGGGATCTACCAAGAAATTGACAAGTACCCAAAGTGGAATTCCTATTAACCTTGTCACCGGCATAGTCCGAATAGGAGTACCCAACAAGATCAAAAGAAGACCTCTTATGATACCAAATGCCAAAGTTTGGTGTATGAATTAAGTATGTCACTATCCTTTTTCACAACCTTAAGATGACATTCTTTAGACGTCGCTTGATATCGTGCACACATGCACACAATTAGCATAATATCGGAACGGTAGGAACATAGATATAACAATCAACCAATCATAGAGTGGTAAACCTTTTGGTCAACCGGTTTGCCTTCCTTAGTCAAGTGAAGATGTCCACTAGTAGGCATGGGTGTTTTCATAACTTTGCTTTCTTGCATGTTGAACTTCTTGAAAAGGTCCTTGGTATACTTTGTTTGAGAAACAAAGGTACCTTCCTTAGTTTGCTGGATTTGCAAACCGAGGAAAAAATTGAGTTCACTCATCATAGACATCTCAAACTTCTCCGACATTAGCCTTCCAAACATTTCACTAAAATGGGGGTTAGTAGAACCAGATATGATATCATCCACCTAAATTTGGTGCACAAATAATTCACCATTAACCCTTTTAGTAAAAAGTGTAGAATCAATCTTCCCAATTTCAAGACCTTTTTCAATAAGAAACTTGGTCAAGCATTTATACCATGCTCTAGGAGCTTGTTCAAGACCATAAAGAGCTTTGTGAAGTTTGTAGACATGATTAGGTTTCTTAGGATTAACAAAGCCGGGAGGTTGTTTAACATAAGCTTCCTCCTCAATTTCACAATTTTGAAAAGAACTTATAATGTCCATTTGGTATAAAGTGATATCATGGTGATTGGCATAAGTAATTAAGATGCATATGGACCCAAATCTAGCAATGGGGCATATGTCTCACCATAGTCCATACCTTCGACTTGAGTGTAGCCTTGAGCGACGAGACGGGCCTTGTTGCGTACAACTTGTCCATCCTCATCTTGTTTATTCCGAAACACCCAGTTGGTCCCAATGAAATTGTGGTTGTTGTCCAGATTTTCAACCAATGCCCACACTATTTTCCTCTCATAGTTGTGTAGCTTTTCATTCATAGCGTTCACCCAATCCGGATCCTCAAGAGGTTCTTCTACCTTCATAGGTTCAATACTAGAAACGAATGAGTAATGTTCACAAAATTTAGCCAAATGAGTTTTAGAGTGACTACTTCCCCCGATTTGGATATCATCAAAGATTTGTTCGACAGGATGATCTCTTGTGACTCTTGCTCTAACTCGTGAGAGTTTTTGTTTGTGCCGGGGTGGAACATCCTGTTGATTGTCTTGTTATTCTTCTTTTCCTTCTTCATTGTTGTTGGCATTGTTGTTCTCTTGTGGAGGTGGAGAAGGAGGTCGATGAGGTTCATCTTGTTGTACTTCCTCATTTCTTTCGTCTTGATGTGTTCCACTTGTGGATGCCTTCAAGTTAACTTGTGGTTCACCTTGGTGTGAAGTTGAGGCTTCCACTTGAATGGATGAAGTACTCTCCTTCACCCCCGTTGGGAAAATCTTGCCAATAGACAAGTCTTGAATTGCTTCCGAAGCATTTTTGTCTCCTACATCAATTGGAAATTGCTCTACTTGCGAGCTGTTAGATTCATCAAACTTCACATCTACCATCTCTTCAACTTCGGGTGAAATTGTTGTAGACACGGTAAGTGTGAGAGTTTGAGCCATAACCTAGTAGGAAACCTTCATGAGAGTTAGGGGAAAATTTCGAATGACGATGCTTATCAAGAATGTAATACTTTGAGAAAAATACTCGAAAGTATCCAACTTGGGGTTTGTTACCAGTGAGAAGCTCGTATGCCATTTTGCCAAGAAGCTTGTGAAGATATAGTAGATTCGTAGCATGACAAGCTGTCTCAATAGCTTCCGGCCAGAAGTGTCTCGGCGTCTTGTACTCGTGAAGCATAATTCTAGCCATCTCAATAAGTGTCCAGTTCTTCTTCTCAACAACTCCATTTTGTTGAGGTGTGTACGTAGCCAAGAACTCATGTGAAATCCCTTCTTCGTCAAGAAAGGTATCCACATTGGCGTCCTTGATCTTCGTTCCGTTGTCGCTTCGAACCTTCTTGATCTTCACTTCAAATTGGTTTTGGGCCTTCCTGGCGAAGTTCTTGAAGATCTTTTGGATCTGCAATTTATCATCAAGAAAGAACACCCACGTAAATCTAGAAAAATCATCAAGAATGACTGAACTGAACGAGTTACTGATGTCTACTACACAACCTTCTTCTTGTAGACGTTGTTGGGCCTCCAGGTGAAGAGGTTTGTAGGACAGTAGCAAATTTCACTCAAGTGGATGACCTAAGGTTTATCAATCCATAGGAGGTGTAGGATGAAGATGGTCTCTCTCAAGCAACCCTGCAACCAAATAACAAAGAGTCTCTTGTGTCCCCAACAAACCCAATACAATGGTAAATTGTATAGGTGCACTAGTTCGACGAAGAGATGGTGATACACGTGGTATATGGATAGTAGATAATAGTTTTTGTAATCTGAAAATATAAAAACAGCAAGGTAACTAATGATAAAAGTGAGCACAAACGGTATTGCAATGCGTTGAAACAAGGCCTAGGGTTCATACTTTCACTAGTGCAAGTTCTCTCAACAATAATAACATAATTGGATCCTATAACTATCCCTCAACATGCAACAAAGAGTCACTCCAAAGTCACTAATAGCGGAGAACGAACGAAGAGATTATGGTAGGGTACGAAACCACCTCAAAGTTATTCTTTCCAATCAATCCGTTGGGCTATTCCTATAAGTGTCACAAATAGCCCTAGAGTTCGTACTAGAATAACACCTTAAGACACAAATCAACCAAAACCCTAATGTCACCTAGATACTCCAATGTCACCTCAAGTATCCGTGGGTATGATTGTACGGTATGCATCACACAATCTCAGATTCATCTATTCAACCAACACATATAACCTCAAAGAGTGCCCCAAAGTTTCTACCGAAGAATCACGAAAAAAACGTGTGCCAACCCCTATGCATAGGTTCATGGGCGGAACTCGCAAGTTGATCACCAAAACATACATCAAGTGAATCACGTGGTATCCCATTGTCACCACAAATATGCACGGCAAGACATACATCAAGTGTTCTCAAATCTTTCAAGACTCAATCCGATAAGATAACTTCAAAGGGGAAACTCAATCCATTACAAGAGAGTAGAGGGGGGAGAAAACATAATAGGATCCAAATATAATAGCAAAGCTCGCGATACATCAAGATCGTATCACCTCAAGAACGCGCGAGAGAGAGATCAAACACATAGCTACTGGTACATACCCTCAGCCCCAAGGGAGAATTACTCCCTCCTTGTCATGGAGAGCACCGGGATGATGAAGATGGCCACCAGAGAGGGATTCCCCCCTCCGGCAGGGTGCCGGAACGGGTCTAGATTGGCTTTTGGTGGCTACGGAGGCTTCTGGCGGCAGAACTCCCGATCTATTGTGCTCCCCGATGTTTTTAGGGTATATGGAGATATATAGGCGGAAGAAGTGCGTCAGGGGGCCACGAGGGGCCCACGAGGGTGGAGGGCGCGTCCTAGGGGGGTGGGCGCGCCCCTACCTCGTGGCCTCCTCGAGGCTTCCTTGACGTAGACTCCAAGTCTCCCTGGTTGCTTCTGATCCAAAAATAAGTTCCGTGAAGTTTCAGGTCAATTGGACTCCGTTTAGTTTTCCTTTTTTGCGATATTCTAAAACAAGGTAAGAACAGAAACTGGCACTGGGCTCTGGGTTAATAGGTTAGTCCCAAAAATGATATAAAAGTGTATAATAAAGCCCATAAACATCCAAAACAGTAGATAATATAGCATGGAGCAATCAAAAATTATAGATATGTTGGAGACGTATCGGTTACCACCATGACTCTTGTAGGCGTTGGGACCAAAAAGATCCATATGAAGTAGCTCAAGCGGTCTTCTTGTGGTCATCATGTTATTTATAGGATGACTTCGTCCAACTTGTTTTCCTGCTTGACAAGCACTTCAAAGTCTATCCTTGTCAAATATAACATCTTTAACACCAAGGATATGATCACCTTTAATAAGCTTATCAAGATTTCACATACCCACGTGACCTAACCTTCTATGCCACAACCAACCTTTAGAAGATTTAGCGATGAAGAAAGTACGAGGTTGAGATTTTTTAGTGAAATCAACAATGTATAGATCACCTCTATGTATAACGGTAAAGACTATATTGTGATTATCTCTTCGAAACACTTGACAATCTACTTCAGTAAATAGAACTTTGAAACCGAAGTCAGCTAGTCTAGATACTGGAAGTATTTTATAACCAAGGGATTCAACAGCATGACATTTTGAATAGAGCTATCATGGGAGATGGCCACCTTACCAAGGCCAACTACCTTACCCTTTGAGTTATCACCAAAAGTGACATACTTTTGGGGGCCATCATTTTCAGCAAGCTCATGAAACATATCCTTATCTCCCGTCATATGATCAGTACATCCACTATCAAGAACCCATTCCTGTCCTTCGTCCATGTAACCACGAAGGTTATCCATAAGACCAAAGTGTCTCATTGACTCATCAAGATCAAAGTCACTATCATCATCCTCATCATAATATACATGTCCAACATCATCATGTGAATGATCATCACCTAGAGAGAGTGATTCATTATAATTATGACCATGAAAATGTGCATCCTTATGAATGCTAATGACTTGTGAAATGATGATACTAATGACTCCAACATCTTCTTTGGCACACATAAGGTCACGAAGCTCAAATAGACAATCATCAAATTTGGGATCACTAGGATTCATTTTATGAAAAGCAATGGACTTTTGAAGAATCTCATCAAGAATTTTCAGGGAATAGTTTAGAAAGCGCTCCTCAAGGTATCTCCATATAGTATAAGCACATTCAAATGTAGGCAAGCATACAAGCAAATTTCTAGGCAAACCTCTAATGATAAGATTAATAGCTCTTAGGTTGCAAGTTATGTCAAGATACTCATCGGGGGTAGGATGCAAGGGATCAATAGGAGGCCACAATGACTAGTAATATACTTGTTCAAATTATATTCATTGAAAATCTCAAGCATCTCATTTTTCCAAGCACTATAGAACTCTTCGTCAAGTATAGGCACTCTACGTCTAATACTCCCAATCGTAGACTCATCCATCTTCCTCCAATGGTGATTAAACCAAGGCAATGGAGAACAATGCTCTGATACCAATTGAAAGGATCGAGAAGAGGGGTCTAGAGGGGGGTGATTAGACCCTCAACAAGTAAAATTGTTAAGTTCATCGAGTTGAGGTGGAGTTTTAGCACAAGTTTAAGCATTTACAATACATTTCAAGCAAGCAAGACAAGAGTATCAACAGTCGAAAGAGTAAAGCATGCTAATTGCAAGAAAGTAAAAGGATGGGATTGGAGTGTGCAAACACAATGAAGACACGAAGATTTTTGGCGTGGTTCCGATAGGTGGTGCTATCGTACATCCATGTTGATGGAAACTTCAACCCATGAAGGGTAATAGTTGCGCGAATCCACGGAGGGCTCAACCCACTAAGGGTCCACGACGAAGCAACCTTCTCTATCCCACCATGGCCATCGCCCATGAAGGACTTGCCTCACTCGGGTAGAACTTCACGAAGTACGTGATCTCCTTACCCTTATAAACTTCTTGGTTCAACTCCACAATCTTGTCGGAGGCTCCCAAGTGACACCTAATCAATCTAGGAGACACCACTCTCCAAAAGGTAATAGATGTTATGTTGATGATGAACTCCTTACTCTTGTGCTTCAAATGATAGTCTCCCCAACACTCAACTCTCTCACATAGATTTGGCTATGGTGGAAATATGATTTGAGTGGAAAGCAACTTGGGGAAGGCTAGAGATCAAGATTCTTGTGGTAGAATTGGAATGTCTTGGTCTCAACACATGAATAGGTGGTTCTCTCTCAGAAATGAGTAGTGGAAGTGTAGGCACGTTCTGATGGCTCTCTTGAAAGAAATATGCCCTAGAGGAAATAATAAAGTTGTTATTTTATATTTCCTTATTCATGATAAAGGTTTATTATTCATGCTAGAACTGTATTGATCGGAAACCTTAATACATGTGTGAATACATAAACGAATACCATGTCCCTAGTGAGCCTCTACTAGACTAGCTCATTGATCAAAGATGGTTAAGGTTTCCTAACCATGGACACGAGTTGTCATTTGATAACAGGATCACATCATGAGGAGAATGATGTGATGGACAAGACCCATCCATTAGCTTAGCATAATGATCATTCAGTTTATTGCTATTGCTTTCTTCATGTCAAATACATATTCCTTCAGCTATGAGATTATGCAACTCCCAGATATCAGAGGAATGCCTTGTGTGCTATCAAATGACACAACGTAAGTAGGTGATTGTAAAGATGCTCTACAAGTATCTCCAAAGGTGTTTGCTGAGTTGGCATAGATCGAGATTAGGATTTGTCACTAAGAGTATCAGAGAGGTATCTCTGGGCACTCTCGGTAATACACACCATAAGCTTGCAGGAAAATGACTAAGGATTTAGTCACAAGGTGATGTATTACATCACAAGTAAAGAGACTTGCTGGTAACGAGATTGAACTAGATATGAAGATACCGATGATCGAATCTCGGGCAAGTAACATACCGGTGGACAATGGGAATTACGTATGTTGTCATAACGGTTTGACCGATAAAGATCTTTGTAGAATATGTAGGAGCCAATATGGGCATCCAGGTTCACAATTGGTCACTAACCGGAGAGGTGTCTCGGTCATGTCTATATAGTTCTCGAACCCGTAGGGTCCGCACGCTTAAAGTTCGATGACGATTTAGTATTAAATGAGTTATGCGATCTGGTGACCAAATGTTGTTCGGAGTCCTAGATGAGATCACGGACATGACGAGGAGTCTCGAAATGTTTGAGAGGTAAAGATTGATATATAGGACGATAGTATTCGGACACTGGAAGTGTTTCGGGGGTATCAGGTACTTACCGGGTCACCGGAAGGGGTTCCGGGCACCCCCGGCAAAAGATATGGGCCTTATGGACCAAGAGGGGTAACCCACCAGCCACAAGGGGTTGGTGCGCCCCCCATATGGGCCGTCCTAAGGAGGGGAAGGAAAGGGGAGAAGGGAAGGGAAGGTGTGGATTAGAATTCCCACTTCCTTTCCTCTCCCCCTCTTTCCTTCTCCCTCGGTTATATATGGCACGGGGGCACGGCTTGGGTGGGACTCCAAGTAGGATTCCTCCTACTTGGGCACCTCCTATGGATGCTCCTCCCTCCCTCCCACCTATATATATATATATATATATATATATATGTGGGGGGGTGTCTAGCACACACCAGACAATTGCCTAGCCGTGTGTGGCGCCACCTCCACCGTTTACACCCCCGATCATATTTTCGTAGTGCTTAGGCGAAGCCCTGTGGAGATTACTTCTCCATCACCGTCACCAATCCGTCGTGCTGAGCGAACTCATCTACCACCTCGATGTCTTGCTAGATAAAGCAGGCGAGGGACGTCACCGAGTTGAACGTGTGCATAACACAGAGGTGCCGTGCGTTCGGTACTTGATCGGTTGAAGCGCGAATAAGTTCGACTACATCAACCGCGTTGTGAAACGCTTCCGCTTATAGTCTACGAGGGTATGTAGACACACTCTCCCCCTCGTTGCTATGCATATCCATGGATAGAACATTGCGTGTGCGTAGAATTTTTTTATTTTCCATGCAACGATTCCCAACAGTGGCATCATGAGCCAGGTCTATGCGTAGATGATATGCACGAGTAGAACACAAAGAGTTGTGGGCGGTGATAGTCATACTTCTTACCACCAAAGTCTTATTTTGATTTGGCGGTATTGTGGGATGAAGCGGCCAGGACCAACCTTACATGTCCATGCACATGAGACCGGTTCCACCGACTGACATGCAACTAGTTTGCATAAAGGTGACTGGCGGGTGTCTGTTTCTCCTACTTTAGTTGAATCGAATTTGACTATGGTCGGTCCTTGAAGAATGTTAGAACAACAAACTTGACGAATCACCATTGAAGTTTTTTCCGTAGGTAAGAACGGTTCTTTCTAGAAACCCGTAGCAGCCACGTAAAACTTGCAACAACAAAGGAGAGGACGTCTAACTTGTTTTTACAGCATATGTTGTGATGTGATATGGTCAAGACATGATGAGATATATGTTATTGTATGAGATGATCATGTTTTGTAAGATATCTGGCAACCGGTAGGAGCCTTATGGTTGTCTCTTATTGTATGAAATGCATACTGCATGTAATTGCTTTACTTTATCGCTATGAGTTAGCAATAGCTGTAGAAGCAATAGTTGGCGAGATGACTGTCGGTGTCAAAACCGGTGGATCTCGGGTAGGGGGTCCCGAACTGTGCGTCTAAGGCGGATGGTAACAGGAGGCAGGGGACACGACGTTTACCCAGGTTCGGGCCCTCTCGATGGAGGTAATACCCTACTTCCTACTTGATTGATCTTGATGATATGAGTATTACAAGAGTTGATCTACCACGAGACCGTAGAGGCTAAACCCTAGAAGCTAGCCTATGATTATGATTGTTCTTGTCCTATGGACTAAACCCTCCGGTTTATATAGACACCGGAGGGGGCTAGGGTTACACAGAGTCGGTTACAAGGGAGGAGATCTACATATCCGAATTGCCAAGCTTGCCTTCCACGCAAAGGAGAGTCCCACCCGAACATGGGACGAAGTCTTCAATCTTGTATCTTCATAGTCCAACAGTCCGGCCAAAGTATATAGTCCGACTGTCCGACGACCCCCTAATCCAGGACTCCCTCATTAGCCCCTGAACCAGGCTTCAATGACGATGAGTCTGGCGCGCAGATTGTCTTCGGCATTGCAAGGCGGGTTCCTTCCCCGAATACTCCATAGAAGATTTTGAACACAAGGATCGTGTCCGGCTCTGCAAAAAAAATCCCACATACCACCGTAGAGAGTATAATATTTCCACAAATCTAATCTGCTGATAGCTTTTCATAATGTGACATCATGCCATGGCCCGGTCATTATTCGAACCGTTTTTCTCAACCAGCTAGTGCACATATTGCGAGGCGGTTTTCTTGGCATGTCTTGTCAAAGCAGAGATCATGTCCCCTTCTCACGGGATTCTCATCAATATGGGCATGGGTAACCCAACCGCACCATCAATCATGGTGCTTGGGGAATAAGTGAGTTTACCAGGCAGGTGGGGAGGCGCATAGTTTCTTCCACCCTTATAAAGGGAAAAGAACTCCTCCTGTTCACCCACGCCTTCTTCTTCCCTATCCATCCTCGCGCACTCGAGCTCCAGCACCCAAGTTTGCATTTTCTCCGTAAAACCACTCCAAACATGTCCGGAGCGGGAGGTAAGTGGATGGTCTCCTCCGTTACGGAGGAGAGCATCACGAGGCTCCGGGAAGCCGGATACCTAGCCGCAAATATCGCACACCGGCTCCCAGACGCGGGGCAGATCGTCCCTACCCCTGAACCCCACGAAAGGGTTGTATTCCTTACCCATTTAGTCCGCGGGCTGGGATTTCCCCTCCACCCATTTGTTCACGGGCTCATGTTCTACTACGGGCTGGACTTCCACGATCTGGCCCCCAATTTCATCCTCAACATCTCGGCGTTTATCGTCGTGTGCGAGGCCTTCCTCCACATCAAGCCCCACTTCGGCATGTGGCTGAAGACCTTCAACGTTAAACCGAAGGTGGTGGTCGGCCAGCAAGCGAAGTGCGGAGGCGCCATGGTGGGAAAAATGCCCAACGTCACCTGGCTCGAAGGCTCCTATGTGGAGATCGTGAAGGGGTGGCAATCGGGGTGGATCTACATCACCGAGCTGCGTGACACCAACTGGGTGGCGGCCCCTGAATTTTGATCCGGCATCCCCACGTGGCTCACGTCCTGGAAAGAGAAGGGCCTATCCCAGGGTTCATCGATGGAGCTGACCGGACTCCAGAACTGTGTTAAAAACATGATAAGCAAGAAAATCAAGCTTGTCAACTGCTACCTCTTGAGCTTGCGTTGGATTTCCCTGAAGAGGAAGGGATGATGCAGCAGAGTAGCGTAAGTATTTCCCTCGGTTTTTGAGAATCAATGTATCAATCCAGTAGGAGGCCACGCTCAAGTCCCTCGTACCTGCACAAAATGATAGCTACTCGCAACCAACGCGATTAGGGGTTGTCAATCCCTTCACGATCACTTTACGAGAGTGAGATCTGGTAGATATAATATTTTTGGTAGAGATGCAAAGTGAAAAGTAAAGGAAAAGTAAAAAAGCAAAACAAGATTAAAGTGATGGAGATTAATATGATGAGAATAGACCCGGGGGCCATAGGTTTCACTAGTGGCTTCTCTCAAGAGCATAAGTATTCTACGGTGGGTGAACAAATTACTGTTGAGCAATTGATAGAATTTAGCATAGTTATGAGAATATCTAGGCATGATCATGTATATAGGCATCACGTCCGTGACAAGTAGACCAAAACGATTCTACATCTACTACTATTACTCCACTCATCGACCGCTATCCAGCATGCATCTAGAGTATTAAGTTATAAACAGAGTAACGCCTTAAGCAAGATGACATGATGTAGAGAGATAAATTCATGCAATATGAAATAAACCCCATCTTGTTATCCTCGATGGCAACGATGCAATACGTGCCTTGCTGCCCCTTCTGTCACTGGGAAAGGACACCGCAAGATCGAACCCAAAGCTAAGCACTTCTCCCATGGCAAGAACTACCAATCTAGTTGGCCAAACCAAACGGATAATTCGAAGAGACTTGCAAAAATAAACAATCATACATAAAAGAATTCAGAGAAGATTCAAATATTATTCATAGATAGACTTGATCATACACCCACAATTCATCGGTCTCAACAAACACACCGCAAAAAGAAGATTACATCGAATAGATCTGCACAAGAGAGGGGGAGAACTTTGTATTGAGATCCAAAAAGAGAGAAGAAGCCATCTAGCTACTAACTATGGACCCGAAGGTCTGAGGTAGACTACTCACACTTCATCGGGGAGGCTATGATGATGTAGAAGCCCTTCGTGATGACAGCCCTCTCCGGCGGAGCTCCGGAACAGGCCCCAAGATGGGATCTCGTGGATACAAAAAGTTGCGCCGGTGGAATTAGGTTTTTGGCTCCTGTTCTGTTCATTTGGGGGTACGTATGTATATATAGGAGGAAGGAGTACATCGGTGGAGCTTCGAGGGGCCCATGAGGCAGGGGGCGCGCCCTAGGGGGGTCTCCCCCCACCCTCGTGACCGCCTCTCTGATGCCTTGGCGTAGGGTCCAAGTCTCCTGGATCATGTTCGGTGAGAGAATCACGTTCCCGAAGGTTTCATTCCGTTTGGACTCTGTTTGATATTCCGTTTCTTCGAAACACTGAAATAGGCAAAAAACAGCAATTCTGGGCTGGGCCTCCGGTTAATAGGTTAGTCCCAAAAATAATATAAAAGTGGAAAATAAAGCCCAATATAGTCCAAAACAGTAGATAATATAGCATGGAGCAATCAAAAATTATAGATACGTTGGAGACGTATCAGGCAACCCCAAGCTTAATTCCTGCTCGTTCTCGAGTAGGTAAATGATAAAAAGAGAATATTTGATGCGGAGCGCTACTTGGCATAATTTCAATGCAAATCTTCTTAATTGTGATATGAATATTCAGATTCGAAAGATTCAAGACAAAAGTTTATATTGACATAAAAATAATAATACTTCAAGCATACTAACAAAGCAATTATGTCTTCTCAAAATAACATGGCCACAGAAAGTTATCCCTACAAAATCATATAGTCTGGCTATGCTCTATCTTCACCACACAAAGTATTTAAATCATGCACAACCCCGATGACAAGCCAAGCAATTGTTACATACTCTAACTTATTCAAAACTTTTTCAATCTTCACGCAATACATGAGCGTGAGCCATGGATATAGCACTATAGGTGGAATAGAATGGTGGTTGTGGAGAAGACAAAAAGGAGAAGATAGTCTCATATCAACGGGCTATGGAGATGCCCATCAATGGATATCAATGTGAGTGAGTAGGGATTGCCATGCAACAGATGCACTAGAGCTATAAGTATATGAAATCTCAATAAGAAACTAAGTGGGTGTGCATCCAACTTGCTTGCTCATGAAGACCTAGGGCAATTTGAGGAAGCCCATCATTGGAATATACAAGCCAAGTTCTATAATGAAAGATTCCCACTAGTATATGAAAGTGATAACATGAGAGACTCTCTACTATGAAGATCATGGTGCTACTTTGAAGCACAAGTGTGGTAAAAGGATAGTAACATTGTCCCTTCTCTCTTTTTCTCTCATTCATTTTTTATTTTTTTATTTGGGCCTTTTCTCCTTTTTATGGCCTCTTTTTATTTGGGCTTCTTTGGCCTCTCTTTTTTCGTCCGGAGTCTCATCCCGACTTATGGGGGAATCATAGTCTCCATCATTCTTTCCTCACTTGGGACAATGCTCTAATAATGATGATCATCACACTTTTATTTTTCTTACAACTCAACAATTACAATTCGATACTTAAAACAAAATATGACTCTATATGAATGCCTCCGGCAGTGTACCGGGATATGCAATATGCAATGATGGAGTGTGTCATAATAAACGGAACGGTGGAAAGTTGCATGGCAATATATCTCGGAATGGCTATGGAAATGCCATGATAGGTAGGTATGGTGGCTGTTTTGAGGAAGGTATATGGTAGGTGTATGATACTAGCGAAAGGTGCGTGGTATTAGAGAGGCTAGCAAAGGTGGAAGGGTGAGAGTGCATATAATCCATGGACTCAACATTAGTCATAAAGAACTCATATACTTATTGCAAAAATCTAGAAGTTATCAAAGCAAAGTATTACGCGCATGCTCCTAGGGGGATAGATTGGTAGGAAAGACCATCGCTCGTCCCCGACCGCCACTCATAAGGAAGACAATCAATAAATAAATCATGCTCCGACTTCATCACATAACGGTTCACCATACGTGCGTGCTACGGGAATCACAAACTTTAACACAAGCATTCTTTAAATTCACAACTACTCAACTAGCATGACTCTAATATTATCACCTCCATATCTCAAAACAATTATCATGCTTCAATCTTTTCTTAGTATTCAACACACTCAAAAGAAAATTTCACAAATCTTGAATACCAAGCATATTATTATTAAGCAAATTACCATGCTATTAAGAGACTCTCAAAATAATTTAAGTGAAGAATGAGAGATAAATAGTTTCTTTAAAACAAATCCACCACCGTGCTCTAAAAAAATCTAAGTGAAGCACATAGAGCAAAATTATAACGCTCAAAAGATATAAGTGAAGCACATAGAGCAAAACTACATAGCTCAAAAGATATAAGTGAAGCACATAGAGTATTCTATCAAATTTTAATTCATGTATGGCTCTCTCAAAAGGTGTGTACAGCAAGGATGATTGTGTCATACTAAAACACAAATACAAAAATAATACAAGACGCTCCAAGCAAAACACATATCATGTTGGTGAATAAAAATATAGCTCCAAGTAAATTACCGATGGAAGTGGACGAAAGAGGGGATGCCTTCCGGGGCATCCCCAAGCTTCGAATTTTTGGTGTCCTTGGATTATCTTGGGGGTGCCATGGGCATCAGGCTCTTGCAACTCCTTGTTCCATAATCCATCACAAGAATTCATCCAAAACATGAAAACTTCACAACACAAAACTTAAAGTAGAAAACTCGTGAGTTCCGTTAGCGAAAGAAAACAAAAGACCACTTCAAGGTACTGTAATGAACTCATTATTTATTTATATTGGTGTTAAATCTAATGTATTCCAACTTATCTATGGATTATAAACTATTTTACTAACCATAGATTCATCAAAATAAGCAAACAACACACGAAAAACAGAATCTGTCAAAAACAGAACAATATGTAGTAATCTGTAGCTAGCTCAAGATCTGGAACCCCAAAAATTCTAAAATAAATTTCTGGACGTGAGGAATTTATCTATTAATCATCTGAAAAAATAATTAACTTAATAGAACTCTTCAAATAAAAATGAGAGCAGTTCTCGTGAGCGCTAAAGTTTCTGTTTTTACAGCAAGTTCAACAAGACTTTCCCCAAGTCTTCCCAACGGTTCTACTTGGCACAAACACTAATTAAACACAAAAAAGACAACCAAAACAGAGGCTAAATAAATTATTTATTACTAAACAGGTGCAAAAAGCAAGGAATAAAAATAAAATTGGGTTGCCTCCCAGCAAGCGCTATCGTTTAACGCCCCTAGCTAGGCATAAAAGCGAGGATAGATCTAGGTATTGCCATCTTTGGTAGGTAATCCATAAGTGGCTCTCATGATAGTTTCATATGGCAATTTTATTTTATTTCTTGGAAAGTCTTCCATGCCCTTTTTTAATGTAAATTGAAATCTAATATTCTCTTCCTTCATATCAATAATCGCACCAACCGTTCTAAGGAAAGGTCTACCAAGAATAATAGGGCAAGAAGGATTGCAATCTATATCAAGAACAATGAAATCTACGGGCACATAATTCCTATTTGAGACAATAAGAACATCATTAATCCTTCCCATAGGTTTCTTAATAGTTGAATCCACAAGATGCACTTTTAGAGAGCAATCATCAAAATTACGGAAATCTAGCAAATCACACAAAGTCTTGGGAATAGTAGAGACACTAGTACCCAAATCACACAAAGCATAAAAGTCATGATCTTTAATTTTAATTTTAATAGTTGGTTCCCACTCATCATAGTGTTTTCTAGGGATAGAAATTTCAACTCAAGTTTTTCTTCATAAGATTGCATCAAGGCACCAACAATATGTTCGGTGAAGGCTTTCTTTTGACTATAAGCATGTGGAGAATTTAGCACGGATTGAAACAAGGAAATACAATCAATTAAAGAGCAACTTTCATAATTAAATTCCTTGAAATCTAATATAGTGGGTTTAGCAACATCTAGATTTTTATTTCTTTCAATCCCACTTTCATCAATTTCATCATAAAGATCTAAATACTCAGAATTTTTAGAACGCGTTCTAGGTAAAGGAAGATCATATTCAGTTTCATCAAGATTCATATTGCAAAACAAAGATTTAATAGGAGACACATCAATAACTTTTAGATCTTCATCTTGATTTTCATAGGAATTCGGTTTAGCGGCCATCTTATTGACTAAGGTGGCTTGCATATCCGAAATTTCAGCAGTCATCTTTTCTAGACGAGCAATTTGGGATCTTATACCATCAAATTCTGTAGACATATCATCAAGCTCTTTATTCATATAACTCATAAAACTTTTTTGGTTCCTTAAGCTCGTTTCTAAAGAAATTATTATGCTCAAATTGCAAAACCATAAACTTCCTAACGTTGGTTTCGATCTCCTCTAACCTTTTAAGGTGAAGATCACCAAATCTTGGTTGAGCCATCGCGACAAACAAGCAAACTAGCACACGAGCAGACAAGAGCAAACGGGCAAAAGAGGCAAATAGAGAGGGAGGATAGAGAGAGAGAGAGAGAGGGAAAATAAAACGCCAAGGGTGAAGTGGGGGAGAGGAAAACGAGAGGCAAATGGCAAATAATGTAATGCAAGAGATAGGGATTGTGATGGGTACTTGGTATGTTGACTTTTGCGTAGACTCCCCAGCAACGGCGCCAGAAATCCTTCTTGCTACCTCTTGAGCTTGCGTTGGATTTCCCCGAAGAGGAAGGGATGATGCAACAGAGTAGCATAAGTATTTCCCTCAGTTTTTGAGAACCAAGGTATCAATCCAGTAGGAGGCCACGCTCAAGTCCCTTGTACCTGCACAAAATGATAGCTACTCGCAACCAACGCGATTAGGGGTTGTCAATCCCTTCACGGTCACTTTACGAGAGTGAGATCTGATAGATATAATATTTTTGGTATTTTTGGTATAGAGATGCAAAGTGAAAAGTAAAGGCAAAGTAAAAAGAAAAACAGGATTAAAGTGATGGAGATTAATATGATGAGAATAGACCCGGGGGCCATAGGTTTCACTAGTGGCTTCTCTCAAGAGCATAAGTATTCTACGGTGGGTGAACAAATT
Source organism: Triticum dicoccoides (assembly GCF_002162155.2). Classification (NCBI taxonomy): domain Eukaryota; kingdom Viridiplantae; phylum Streptophyta; class Magnoliopsida; order Poales; family Poaceae; genus Triticum; species Triticum dicoccoides. Next base: position 206,032,632 of record NC_041390.1, on the reverse strand, counting down.
ACTGTTGAGCAATTGACAGAATTGAGCATAGTTATGAGAATATCTAGGCATGATCATGTATATAGGCATCACGTCCGTGACAAGTAGACCAAAATGATTCTGCATCTACTACTATTACTCCACTCATCGACCACTATCCAGCATGCATCTAGAGTATTAAGTTAAAAACAAAGTAACGCCTTAAGCAAGATGACATGATGTAGAGAGATAAATTCATGCAATATGAAATAAACCCCATCTTGTTATCCTCGATGGCAACGATGCAATACGTGCCTTGCTGCCCCTTCTGTCACTGGGAAAGGACACCACAAGATCGAACCCAAAGCTAAGCACTTCTCCCATGGCAAGAACTACCAATCTAGTTGGCCAAACCAAACGGATAATTCGAAGAGACTTGCAAAGATAACCAATCATACATAAAAGAATTCACAGAAGATTCAAATATTACTCATAGATAGACTTGATCATAAACCCACAATTCATCGGTCTCAACAAACACACCGCAAAAACAAGATTACATCGAATAGATCTCCACAAGAGAGGGGGAGAACTTTGTATTGAGATCCAAAAAGAGAGAAGAAGCCATCTAGCTACTAACTACGGACCCGAAGGTCTGAGGTAAACTACTCACACTTCATCGGAGAGGCTATGATGATGTAGAAGCCCTCCGTGATGACGGCCCTCTCCGGCGGAGCTCCGGAACTGTGACGCCCCCGATTTGACCGTACACTAATCATACACGCAAACGTGTATGATCAAGATCAGGGACTCACGGGAAGATATCACAACACAACTCTACAATTAAAATAAGTCATACAAGCATCATATTACAAGCCAGGGGCCTCGAGGGCTCGAATACAAGAGCTCGATCATAGACGAGTCAGCGGAAGCAACAATATCTGAGTACAGACATAAGTTAAACAAGTTTGCCATAAGAAGGCTAGCACAAACTGGGATACAGATTGAAAGAGGCACAGGCCTCCTGCCTGGGCTCCACCTAAACTACTCCTGGTCATCGTCAGCGGGCTGCACGTAGTAGTAGGCACCTCCCGAGTAGTAGTAGTCGTCGTCGACGGAGGCGTCTGGCTCCTGGGCTCCAACGTCTGGTCGCAACAATCGAGTATAGAAAGGGGGAAAAGGGGGAGCAAAGCAACCGTGAGTACTCATCCAAAGTACTCGCAAGTAAGGAGCTACACTACATATGTATGCACTGGTATCAAATGGAATAAGGGTATCATATGTGGACTGTACTGCAGAAAGCCGGAATAAGAGGGGGATAGCTAGTCCTATCAAAGACTATGCTTCTGGCCACCTCCATCTTGCAGCAGGAGACGAGAGTAGATGGTAAGTTCACCAAGTAACATCGCATAGCATAATCCTAACCGACGATCCTCCCCTCGTCGCCCTGTGAGAGAGCGATCACCGGTTGTAACTGGCACTTGGAAGGGTGTGTTTTATTAAGTATCCAGTTCTAGTTGTCATAAGGTCAAGGTACAACTCCGGGTTATCCTGTTATCGAAGATCACAGCTATTCGAATAGATTAACTTCCCTGCAGGGGTGCACCACATAACCCAACACGCTCGATCCCATTTCGCCGGACACACTTTCCTGGGTCATGCCCGGCCTCGGAAGATCAACACGTCGCAGCCCTACCTAGGCACAACAGAGAGGTCAGCATGCCGGTCTAAATCCTATGGCGCAGGGGTCTGGGCCCATCGCCCTTTGCACACCTGCACGTTGCGAACGCGGCCGGTGAGCAGACCTAGCAACCTCCATTACAAAGGAAGTTGCGTTACGTGGTCCAACCCGGCGCGCGCCGCTCAGTCGCTGACGTCACGAAGGCTTTGGCTGATACCATGACGTCGAGTGCCCATAACTGTCCCCGCGTAGATGGTTAGTGCGTATAGGCCAGTAGCCAGACTCAGATCAAATACCAAAATCTCGTTAAACGTGTTATCTTGAAGACACCGCGAACGCCGACCAGGGCCAGGCCCACCTCTCTCCTAGGTGGTCTCAACCTGCCCTGTCGCTCCACCACAAAGATCCACCCAGAGGGCCGTCGGGACAAAGGTCCTTTCAGCCCCCAATCCGTGAATCACTCGCGGGTACTCCTCGAGCCAACCCGACTTTAGTCATCACATGTATCATGTATAAAGTATAGGTATATACCCATGAACAACTCCCGAGTGATCACGGCCCGATAGTATAGCATGGCAGACGGACAAGAATGTATGGCCACTGATGATAAACTAGCATCCTATACTAAGCATTTAGGATTCCAGGTAAGGTATCAACAGTTGTAGCAACAATGACAGGCTATGCACTAGGATAGGATTAATGGAAAGCAATAACATGCTACACTACTCTAATGCAA
>NC_041390.1:206028820-206030031 GCF_002162155.2 Triticum dicoccoides | reverse complement strand
CTTGCCTGGTTGCTCTGGCAAGAGGGTGGTCGTCAACACCGTAGTCATACTGGGTAGCAGCGGCGTCGGTCTCGGTGTCTAGCGAGAGAAGAGGGGGGGAGAAACAATAAATATAATGCAAACAAATGCATGATGAAGCAAAGCGTGATGCTAGGCGTGCCCTAATGCAGTATGAGGTGATACCGGTGAAGGGGGGAAACATCCAGGAAAGTATCCCCGGTGTTTCGTGTTTTCGGACAAAGGAACCGGAGGGGGAAAGTTGCGGGTTTGCTATGCTAGGGGTGTGTGGCAGACGAACGGGCTGCGTATCCGGATTCGTCTCGTCGTTCTGAGCAACTTTCATGTACAAAGTATTTTCATCCGAGTTACGGATTATTTTATATTAATTTCTAAAGTTTTAATTCATTTTCTAAATTATCTTAATTCAGTTTAAGTAGTAAAAGCTATGTGTACACAGCAGAGACCAGCAACAAACCTGTGGGGCCAGGGGACCCAGTTGACCAAGTCAACGGTTGACTGGTCAATGCTGTGAATAGTGCGTGTGAGACCCACATGTCATTGTCACAATATCCTAATTAGCCTATTAATTAGTTTAATTAGCTAATTAGGTTAACTAATGTTTAATTAAATAGGATTAATTTAGTTAATTAATTATCCAATTAATTAATATTTTTATTAATTTTTCATTCTAATTTTTCTAGGGCATGGGCCCCGGCTGTCTTTGTCACAGTGGAGGCGACGGGGCAGGTTAGCGGGCGTAGATGGGCGACGGGTGCCAGCCCGCTGGGGCGGTTGTCCCAGACAGCCGCGCGGTGGGACTGGGGGTCGCCGGCAGGGCGACAGCGTCAGCGCCAGGGGGTGGAGTGGGGGAGGCGGAGCGGTTGGGGGCGGCGGCAGCGGGCGCTGGGCGGCCATGGAGTGCGGGGAGCGCCGGCATGGAGGTGTGGGCGCGCTGCGAGGGGCAACGACGCGTGACAGCAGCAGCGCGATGGTAGGAGCAGCAGCACAACGGCGGTAGTAGTAGGGGAGCGGCAGCGCGGGCACGGGCCGCGGCAAGCGCGGGACGACCATGGGGCAGTAGCGGTGCATAGAGGCAGTGGGGGCGCGGCCAGGGACGCCATGGTGTGCGCTGGCACACGCACGTGCGACGCGAGGGAGTGGCGGACAGTGGCGCACGGGAGGAGGGGAAGGAGGATAGTAAAGGGGCGACG
>NC_041390.1:206021832-206028269 GCF_002162155.2 Triticum dicoccoides | reverse complement strand
GTAGTGGGGGTGTGGGTGGACCGGTTAGGGTTAGGTTACGGGGGTATGTGTAGGCCGGGGGTGGGCTGGCCTGGCTGGGAGATGGCCCAGTTGGGCCGGGGTCTTTTCTCTTTCTGGTTTTACTTTTTTTGTTTATTATTCTTGTACTAATTTTATTTGATTTCTCAATTTTTATTTTTGTTTGCAAAATATGTTATTAACACCCAAATTTGCATTACTAAATATACCTCTACCACAATAACTTTGACACCTAAATAAAATAGTTTTGTAATTATTTATTATTTAAAAGTATTTAGATAATAGTTTTTGCTACTGTTTATTAACATTTGAATATTTAGACCTTGTATTAAAGTGTGGTTTCTCCACCATAATTACCCATGCATTATTTGTCACATCCAGAACATTTTGGTTTTAATATTCGAAAACTTTTATTGTTTAACTTGAATTTGAATTTTGAATCCGAACGGGGTTGAATCATCGCGAGATTAACAGCGGTAATCGTGGTGATGTGGCATTGTTAGCATAGATTACTGTAGCTTAAATATCCGGGCGTCACAATTCTCCTCCACTATAAGAAATCTCGTCCCGAGATTTAAGAGGTAGTGAAAGGGGGAAAGGTTTTGGTTACGAAAAATCTAATGGATCTTCTCGGTTCGGGTTGCCCTTCTCGAAGCGGTTGATCCATTACGTTGATGTCTTCATCCCTATGCTTCAGTGATCATGATGAAGCCGACATCCTTTCTTCAGGAACTCCATCGTACTTACGAAAGAATAAAGGGTGGGCATTCTGAGAGAACGGACCTCGGCAAGGTTGACTATCGGGTCGACAACATCGAGGAAGGTGGCGGAAAGTAACTCTCGAATCGAAACTTAAGAAAATACTGAGAGCAAAGTAAGGAGGTATCATGGGAAGTTTCGAGCGGGCAGGCAATCGTTCGATGCCTGAAACGAAGTGTTGAAGGGGTTTAGAGCAATGTGAAAAGCATTGCATCTGATACCTGAATAGATCAACGGGCAGGTGGCCCATGAATTACATACAAAGTCAAGCGCGAGGAATAACTTTGACAACAGGGTGTATAGGAGAGTCAGGTTTCGATCCTGTGGAACTGTGGGTTATGGGCCCACCATGTGGGTTAAAAGCAGGAAGGGCGGTGACGTCTTGCCCGATCATGAAAGCAAGGCATGTCAGAGGATAGTTTGTCGGTTATGTCGGCAACAACATCGGTACCAAGGGTGAGGGACGAAGAGAACCATTTTCATGCTCGTTGAACGAGGCGGACCAATAGGCAGGGTTCTCGTCCATCGGTGGTTACCGGAATGCTATCAACAAAAGCAACAGGATCTTACTAACACGGTTGTACACCAAGGTGTTTTACAGAAGCAGAAGATTACTACTGCTTATATAATATAGATCACAAGAAGGGTTAAGCAAACCAATGGAAAGGAAAGGTGATTACCAGGTTTAATCAGAACAATGGGAGGGAAAATGTGTATCCACACATATTTCGGGGGTATACCCTTCCCAAGGACAAGCGGAGCATGATATCCATAACAGGATAGAAAGTAGAAAACCATTTAGGTAAGGGGGAGGAATCTCATGATATTACCCATACAACGGTTTTAGGATAAATGCTAAAGAAAATTTAGCATTGTGCTTCAAATGCTCTTATTGAAAATTGGATTACCATAGACATGCTTCGAGGTAGCATTGACATGGTCTTCAAGCAAAGGTCAGACTTTGGATACAGGAAGGATCCATTAGGAACAACTTATAGAATAAGTCTTACAGTTTCCTCATGGAGGATTGGTTGACCTTGTTAAAAAATGAAACTATAACCACAGGTCCTCCGGCCAGGTGTGCTAAGCAAAGACACCACCTTACCGGGTTATGTAGAGACCAAAGTTATAACTTTTGGAAATATGTCCCAACCATCATATCTGACCAAGATTCAGATCTGATCGGTGTTAGGATACCTCAGACTCAAGATGTCTGGGAAGAAAAGGTGTGGCACAAATTGGTGATACAACATCTTAAGATTCTCAGGGAATGAACTATGGAAGCGAGTTCCGAAACAAGAGTTCATCATTAAACTAAGGAGAGGATGAGGAGGTGGCTAATTGACTCAGCAACAATTCATTGAGAGTTTCAAAAGATGGATTTCCACACTTATGTGTACAAGGAGACAACATTAGCTAGATCAAATGACTTGATGATGTATGCTTGAGGAAAACATACACAATTAAACATTGGTTGAAATGTGCACCCGAAATATGGGCTAGGTAGCACGATCAATGTTCGAATGATGATTCAATAAGCCATAGACGTAGAATGAAACTATAGACCAATAACTTGAAAGCAATGGGGTTGCTAGAAGTTTAGAATTTACACATCACAGACCATTTGTCGGTATTCCGGTTGGAACATGGGGGCCATGAAAAGATTGGTGATGGTGAGAAGCATCACTTGCATCAATAATTCATAAGAGGTGGTGAAATTCTCACGACATACTTGACATAAAAGAAGGTAATATTCCAAGGTAAAGAAGAACAAACACTGGATAGCAAGGAACTCAAGGTATAACACAAAACATGAACAAGTTTTGTGTTGGAGGGAATGCAATAATGTTGTCGATGATAACCCAAATCATCGAGGGCAAAGGATGCTATTTCTCATCAAGAATACGATAGATATCTTGGAAGACCTCAGAATGTTGATGATGATCATGACACATTTGTCGAGAGGTTTTGAGAAGATGTAACTGATCGACGATGACAAAAAGTCAATAGAATGATGAAGCAAAAAGTTATTGGAACAATGGGTACGACACAAACTCGAAATCAAGCTTGCTGTCCAAGGACAAATGATATGACGAGGAAGATCGATTGTAAGATTAGCTCACCGTCGAAATTTGTGCTCCGGGAATAAGGACCAGGTAGCACAGTTAAAATTTAGCACGATAATGATATAGCCGATCAGGCTAGGAATGGCGTGATCGGGTACAAACTCGTACTTAAAGAAGGTTATCAAGTGTCGTTGAACCATAGTGCAGACTCGGTTCAGTTATCGGTGTCTTTGAGTGTTTAATAACTCAGAGCCCATGAAAAATTGTAATCACTGAGAATGTAGTACTTGATGAAGAACTCATAAGAAATTATGCAGTTCCAAGATAATCTCGAGATACCAGGGGGTAATACTCGATGACAGATCAAAGTAGAGGTTGGGGTAGAGTATTGCTCTCCAGAAGACGAGTGCTTAAACTTGCACGAGAAATGGTATTGAAAGGAGAACATGGTCGGAACCACGATTGTAAAAGGTCGAATCCCAGATATATGATGAACTTATAGCAAAGGAATAATTTATTTAAGCGAAGTTTTAATGATAAGATCTACATCGTGTCTATGGGCATGAACACAAAGTTCAAGGTCAACTCCCACTTCTCCAATGCATAACCTTTCATTCACTTCTCACTTTCGAAGAAGTTGTAGTGTTGAAATTTTATCTGGCAAAATACCAGAAGAGTATGACTCGTGAAAACTTTCGAGTTCACACATATTAAGGAAGGCATAGGTTCAACCCATCGGGGCATCTTAGGAACATATACCACAAACTTCAGGAGTAAATAACACAAGCTCGAAAGCAGAGCATGGTTGGCCAATCAGAGGATAGGATTTACCAATGGAGAAAGAACTTCCAAAGTGATTGAATATGAAGGACGCTATCGGATAAAATCCAACAAAGGATCCGGTAGTCCTCAAAGGATCTAATGTGAGCATCTGTACTCAACTAGAGGAAGAAACAATGCAAGGAGATCAGACTATAGAAACAACTGACTAATTCAAAGCTCAAATGCAAAAGATTTATGATTTCTGATCAATGGATCAGAAGCAAACACTCTAATTAAGGATGGATAAGTTGCGTATGCTTAGGGGTACAATCGATGGCAATCTAATTGGTCGAGAACCAGCTCATGTTTAAAATGATGTCTGAGCCGGAAGGATAGATCCCGAGGATTTGATTGAGGTTGCGGGCATTCGCAACATATTGAATCAACAGACTCAAAATGAAAATGACAAGGGAAGTTAATAAGATTACGAGACTTATGGAATTAACCATAATGCAAGCAAGCAAGAATTTCAAGAGCAATAGGCTGCTGAGGATTTTCGGAGGATCGAATAGTATTTCGAAGACTTTTGTGAAACACATGAACAACTAGGGGATGAGCGGATACTCGATAAGTGCAAGCATTATCCGTAGGGGTATTCAGGTGACAAAGAACAGCAAGGAAGTAAGCTCAAAGGATTATTGAAACAACGACGAGTATTTCCGGGTATCTTGTAATAACAAGACCAACTGGGAATAAAAGTAAGAACGACAGGTGTAAGTATTTATCCATAGGGATTTTTCGGTGGTAGGGAATTGCAAAAGCAATGGCACAAAGTTTCAGGAGAACATCGGAGAGTATTATCAGAATCTTCGGTTGAAGCAGTCGATCATCTGTAATGAAGGGCTCTCCGGGAGAAAGTGATAACGAGATCCTAATGTTAAACTTTAGCAAAATTCATTTAACCCGAATAGAAGAGAGTTCAGAGTCCCCGAGTAAGGATCGAGGAGTAAAAGATCCTAATACCACTCAGAGGGCGACGTGGGCCCGTAAGCCGCACAGCCATGTTAGTAAAAGTTTTCATCGACTAGACTCAACTTCGGCCAAGGAGTGTGGAAGGGGGATTCCTACAGGCAGTCGGCTCTGATACCAACTTGTGACGCCCCCGATTTGACCGTACACTAATCATACACGCAAACGTGTACGATCAAGATCAGGGACTCACGGGAAGATATCACAACACAACTCTACAATTAAAATAAGTCATACAAGCATCATATTACAAGCCAGGGGCCTCGAGGGCTCGAATACAAGAGCTCGATCATAGACGAGTCAGCGGAAGCAACAATATCTGAGTACAGACCTAAGTTAAACAAGTTTGCCTTAAGAAGGCTAGCACAGACTGGGATACAGATCGAAAGAGGTGCAGGCCTCCTGCCTGGGCTCCACCTAAACTACTCCTGGTCGTCGTCAGTAGGCTGCACGTAGTAGTAGGCACCTCCCGAGTAGTAGTAGTCGTCGTCGACGGAGGCGTCTGGCTCCTGGGCTCCAATGTCTGGTTGCAACAATCGAGTATAGAAAGGGGGAAAAGGGGGAGCAAAGCAACCGTGAGTACTCATCCAAAGTACTCGCAAGCAAGGAGCTACACTACATATGTATGCACTGGTATCAAATGGAATAAGGGTATCATATGTGGACTGTACTGCAGAAAGCCGGAATAAGAGGGGGATAGCTAGTCCTATCGAATACTATGCTTCTGGCCACCTCCATCTTGCAGTAGGAGACGAGAGTAGATGGTAAGTTCACCAAGTAACATCGCATAGCATAATCCTAACCGACGATCCTCCCCTCGTCGCCCTGTGAGAGAGCGATCACCGGTTGTAACTGGCACTTGGAAGGGTGTGTTTTATTAATTATCCGGTTCTAGTTGTCATAAGGTCAAGGTACAACTCCGGGTCGTCCTGTTACCGAAGATCACGGCTATTCGAATAGATTAACTTCCATGCAGGGGTGCACCACATAACCCAACACGCTCGATCCCATTTCGCCGGACACACTTTCCTGGGTTATGCCCGGCCTTGAAAGATCAACACGTCGCAGCCCTACCTAGGCACAACAGAGAGGTCAGCACGCCGGTCTAAATCCTATGGAGCAGGGGTCTGGGCCCATCGCCCGTTGCACACCTGCACGTTGCGAACGCGGCCGGTGAGCAGACCTAGCAACCTCCATTACAAAGGAAGTTGCGTTACGCGGTCCAACCCGGCGCGTGCCGCTCAGTCGCTAACGTCACGAAGGCTTCGGCTGATACCACGACGTCGAGTGCCCATAACTGCCCCCGCGTAGATGGTTAGTACGTATAGGCCAGTAGCCAGACTCAGATCAAATACCAAGATCTCGTTAAACGTGTTATCTTGAAGACACCGCGAACGCCGACCAGGGCCAGGGCCACCTCTCTCCTAGGTGGTCTCAACCTGCCCTGTCGCTCCGCCACAAAGATCCACCCAGAGGGCACTCGGGACAAAGGTCCTTTCAGCCCCCAATCCGTGAATCACTCATGGGTACTCCTCGAGCCAACCCGACTTTAGTCATCACATGTATCATGTATAAAGTATAGATATATACCCGTGAACAACTCCCGAGTGATCACGGCCCGATAGTATATCATGGCAGACGGACAAGAATGTATGGCCACTGATGATAAACTAGCATCCTATACTAAGCATTTAGGATTCCAGGTAAGGTATCAACAGTTGTAGCAACAATGATAGGTTATGCACCAGGATAGGATTAATGGAAAGCAATAACATGCTACACTACTCTAATGCAAGCAGTATC
>NC_041390.1:206020285-206021604 GCF_002162155.2 Triticum dicoccoides | reverse complement strand
ACACCGTAGTCGTACTGGGTAGCAGCGGCGTCGGTCTCGGTGTCTAGCGAGAGAAGAGGGGGGGGGGGAAACAATAAATATAATGCAAACAAATGCATGATGAAGCAAAGCGTGATGCTAGGCATGCCCTAATGCGGTATGAGGTGATACCGGTGAAGGAGGGAAACATCCGGGAAAGTATCCCCGGTGTTTCGCATTTTCGGACAAAGGAACCGGAGGGGGAAAGTTGCGGGTTTGCTATGCTAGGGGTGTGTGGCAGACGAACGGGCTGCGTATCCGGATTCGTCTCGTCGTTCTGAGCAACTTTCATGTACAAAGTATTTTCATTCAAGTTACGGATTATTTTATATTAATTTCTAAAGTTTTAATTCATTTTCTAAATTATCTTAATTCAATTTAAGTAGTAAAAGCTATGTGTACACAACAGAGACCAGCAACAGCCTATGACCTGTGGGGCCAGGGGACCGAGTTGACCAAGTCAACGGTTGACTAGTCAATGCTATGAATAGTGCGTGTGAGACCCACATGTCATTGTCACAATATCCTAATTAGCCTATTAATTAGTTTAATTAGCTAATTAGGTTAACTAATGTTAAATTAAATAGGATTAATTAAGTTAATTAATTATCCAATTAATTAATATTTTTATCAATTTTTCATTCTAATTTTTCTGGGGCGTGGGCCCTGGCTGTCTGTGTCACAGTGGAGGCGACGGGGCGGGTTAGCGGGCGTAGATGGGCGACGGGTGCCAGCCCGCTGGGGTGCTTGCCCTAGACAGCCGTGCGGTGGGACTGGGGGGCCGCCGGCAGGGCGACAGCGTCAGCGCCAGGGGGTGGAGTGGGGGAGGCGGAGCGGTTGGGGGCGGCGGCAGCGGGCGCCGGGCGGCCATGGAGTGCGGGGAGCGGCGGGGAGTGCCGGCGTGGAGGTGTGGGCGCGCTGCGAGGGGCAGCGACGCGTGACAGCAGCAGCGCGATGGTAGGAGCAGCAGCACAACGGCGGTAGTAGCAGGGGAGCGGCAGCGCGGGGCACGGGCCGCGGCAAGCGCGGGACGACCATGGGGCAGCAGCGGTGCATAGAGGCAGTGGGGGCGCGGCCAGGGACGCCGTGGTGCGCGCCGGCGCATGCATGCGCGACGCGAGGGAGTGGCGGACAGTGGCGCACAGGAGGAGGGGAAGGAGGATAGGGGGGTGGATCCTCACAGGGGAGCTGCAGGGGGAAGGCAATGGGCTCGGGGAGGTGGCGGCAGCGTCGCCGGTGATGAGGCGGCGGAGGGCGGCGCCGTTCGGAGGAGGTGCCGGCGTTGGGGTCGAGCGGTTCCT
>NC_041390.1:206005982-206019711 GCF_002162155.2 Triticum dicoccoides | reverse complement strand
ACGAGGCGATGACGACGGTGGGGCGGTTCGACGAGTAAGCGGCACCGACGAGGTAGTAAAGGGGCGACGGGGTCAGCTGTTCCCCGATCCAGATCAGGGGGGGGAAGGGGGAGGCGCCAGGGAGAGTGGGGGTTTCGGGGGGAGTGGGTGTAGTGGGCATGTGGGTGGACCGGTTAGGGTTAGGTTACGGGGGTATGTGTAGGCCGGGGGTGGGCCGGCCTGGCTGGGAGATGGCCAAGTTGGGCTGGGGTCTTTTCTCTTTCTGGTTTTACTTTTTTTTTTGTTTATTATTCTTGTACTGATTTTATTTGATTTCTCAATTTTTATTTTTGTTTGCAAAATATGTTATTAACACCCAAATTTGCATTACTAAATATACCTCTACCACAATAACTTTGACACCTAAATAAAATAGTTTTGTAATTATTTATTATTTAAAAGTATTTAGATAATAGTTTTTGCTACTGTTTATTAACATTTGAATATTTAAACCTTTTATTAAAGTGTGGTTTCTCCACCATAATTACCCATGCATTATTTTTCACATCCAGAACATTTTGGTTTTAATATTCGAAAACTTTTATTGTTTAACTTGAATTTGAATTTTGAAGCCGAACGGGGTTGAATCATCGCAAGATTAACAATGGTAATCATGGTGATGTGGCATTGTTAGCATAGATTACTATAGCTTAAATATCCGGGCGTCACAGGAACAGGCCCCAAGATGGGATCTCATGGATACAGAAAGTTGCGGCGGTGGAATTAGGTTTTTGGCTCCTGTTATGTTCGTTTGGGGGTACGTATGTATATATAGGAGGAAGGAGTACGTCAGTGGAGCTCCGAGGGGCCCACGAGGCAGGGGGCGCACCCTAGGGGGGGCGCCCCTCACCCTCGTGACCGCCTCTCTGATGCCTTGGCGTGGGGTCCAAGTCTCCTGGATCACGTTCGGTGAGAAAATCACGTCCCCGAAGGTTTAATTCCGTTTGGACTCCGTTTGATATTCTGTTTCTTCGAAACACTGAAATAGGCAAAAAACAACAATTTAGGGCTGGGCCTCTGGTTAATAGGTTAGTTCCAAAAATAATATAAAAGTGGAAAATAAAGCCCAATATAGTCCAAAACAGTAGATAATATAGCATGGAGCAATCAAAAATTATGGATACATTGGAGACGTATCATCAACGTGGTCCAGGTCATGCTCTTCAGCCGGATCCTCCCGCGTCAAAGATGGACATTCAACATGTGGGAGTTCGACCCGGCTAAGCACCAGACGCTGCGAGAGCTCTTCGACACGACACACCAGGACATCTGGAGGGTGTTGTCCAAGTCCGCCGAGGTACCTCCTCCCCTCACCGAGGATCATGGACTCAGGACAAAGCGCCCTGCCAATCCGGTAAGCTCCTTATATCTCATAAGATGTTTCTTTTCCCAGTATAATCATGTGGGGGATCTATGCCTCCACACCATTTAACAGGAATGGGTCGCGACAGCGGAGCGGGTCGATTATCCGGCCCCACTGCCCGAGGATCCAGCAAGTGCTCTCTTAATGGAGATGCTGGTTCCGGCGCCCTATGAGGCGCCGAAGAAGAAGGCCACGGGGACCAGGAAAGGTATCCGGCGCAAGGTCGTATCGGACTCATCGTCAGATAACACCGAGGCGCCCTCCTCCCACGAAAATGAGGAGGAGGAAGAGGAAACTTCTCCCCCCAGCTGGGGGAGACAAGAAAAGGAAGGCCGCCCCGTCAGGGGAGGCCGAAGGGTCCAAGAAGGGAAGGACTCTTCTTCTCGACTGCTCCACGGCGGCTGCTTTTAGCGATGAGGAGTGGTTACCCAGGGAAAAGCCCCTGGCGAAGTCATAAGTATCCGGATACCATGATAGTTCTTAGTATGTTTTATTTTATTGCTTCTTATCATGCCGAACATGATCATGCAACCAATCCAAAGCCCATATCGGCGTATCCTCATCGGATGAGTCTTTGGGCCCGTCGGAGATGAACAATGATTCACTCCCAGCTGCCTCCTCCCCCCGCCCTATGGACGATGTCGAGGTGTTGTCTCAGAGGGTGCTGAACCAAGGGGAGACAGTTCCAGAGGCGCCCCAAGGCGACATTCCAGACACTGGGCGCACGAGGGGCAAGACTCCCATGGGCTCTGATTCCGGGGGCAGCAAGTCTAAGAGGGACAAGCTGTCTGTGCCGATGGCCTCTGTCCATCCAGAGGCATCGGACAATTTGCTGGAAGCGCTTCGCGGCGCTTCCATTGATGAAGAGCACCGCACTATCATGAGTGCGGTGGTCAAGAAGGTTCGGTCCGCCAAAAGCGGACTGACTGAAGCATGTGCCAGCCTCCTAACAGGCTTCGAGGTAAGTAATCAAATTATGAGAAAATGTTACAACATAGACAATAGCCCCTGATGCTCTGTTTGGTGTTCGGAAGAAAGGCCGAACAGAGGATCAAATAAAAATCACAGGAGTCTAATCAGAATATGTCTATGTGAATAAGCAGGCTTCACTGCTGGCCACTGCCGCTCACGCGGCGGAGGTCTCCGCACTGAAGCGGGACCTTGAGCGGTCCGAGGAAGAGCTCAGCCTTACCAAGAGGCAGCTCGAAGAGAACAAAGGTAAGTGATACCTCGTTTGTTTATTGATAAAGAAAAAGAAAACTAGTTGTTAGATCACAGTATCGTCATGAATTTTGCTAGGGGCCACGACCGAAGTGGCGACCCTGAAGAAGGCGCTGTCCGAGGCCTAAGGCAAAACGGCCAAGGAGCGTGTGAGCGTGAGAAGCAAGAGGCCCGAGTCGGATCGGTTCAGCAAGGGTCTAAGATGTAAGGGTCCGAGCTTGCAAAGGCCCTCGGGAATGCACAAAATGCCAAGGCCGAAGCCCAAAAGGCCCTCAAGGAAATTGAGGCGGTCAGGAAGATAGCGGCGGGTAAGGCATTCTTTATGCAAAGCAAGCATGTGAAGGAAGCTTTCCTTTTACTTACCCGAATTCAGAGCTCTCCAGGAGCGTTCGCAGATCTACCCAATAGTGTGTCGGATGCCGTGGAGTTCTACCGGGCCGAGGGAGGGAGCTCGACAGAGAAGTTGGTCTGGTCTCAGTATACTGGGACCGAACATCCGATGCCCTTGAGCGACCAGTTGAAGCAACTATTCGAGCTTCACAAGGCGGCCGAACTGGCCATGAAGGGCCTCATAGTCCAGATGTGGCCTGGCGAGCCCCTGCCCGGCAGCTATTTCGGCCTGGTAAGGCGGCTTGTGAACGCCTGCCCCTGGCTTGAAGTTATAAAGCGGTCCGTCTGCATTGAAGGTGCGCCCAGGGCTTTTGCCCGGGCGAAAGTGCACTGGGCGAAGATGGACGCTGAAAAGCTGGTGAAGGAGGGGCCGCCGAAGGGAAAGGAGCATCGCCACCCCAAAATATTATGACAGTGTCCTAAAGGTTGCTCGCCTTGTGGCGGAGGAATGTGCTAAGGATGTAATATTTGAATGAATGTACTCATGTGATCCTGTAATGTGAAACAAGTTCATGTGCGCTATGTAACGCTTGTTAATTTAAAATATTACATTCTGTGCGGCCGTTTATAAAATTTGTGAGTTGGCCAGTCGTCGGCTTCTGCGCCCATGTAACTAGTACTGAGGTGTTCGGGATAAACCTGATCACTCTTTATCCCAGTTTTGGGTCCTTTGAAGGAGGTGTTCAGCACAACGAACCAGGCAATCGGACTATAAAGCTTTATCACTCTCACTTAGCCATAGAAGTATACAATTTTAAATTTTGGTGAAGCCCCTAGTATTCGGAAGGACGAACTTGGGGTGCTATGTACGCCTAAATCGGACAAGGCCGATTCCTCGTCCGAAGCGGAAAAAATCTTTAAGGATTTGAGACCTCTCGAACAGCGACCAGCTCTCGCCGCATCATGACAGTCAGTTTTCGGCTTTCTCTATTGAGGTGCTCGTCCGGAAGAACCGGGACACAATCGCAGTAGTTCTCCCAGTGCTACCTTAGCAGATATAGCGGAACGTAAGGTACCAAAACATGGGAGCCGGGCAAACCCAACTATTGACCCAAGACATGATTCGGAGCTGAAAGTGCGTTATATCGACTAGAGGGGGGTGAATAGGCGATTTTTATGAAAGTCTTCAAAACGTGGAAGTTATGAAGACAAACGATAGAAATAAACCTATTACCCTGCAGCGGAAGGTAGACTACACTAGACAAGCCATAGTCAAGTATTCAATAGAGTGAAAGCACAATGACTAAGAGCAGCAATGTAGTAAGGATCAGGTAGGAAGAAATTATGAAGCCAAACATAACAGATAGTCACTCAATGAAGATAAAAGATAGGGCAATCATACAATGTCTTCACAAGGAGTAACAGTACTTAAAGAGAAGGGAAGGATGAAACCAGTGACTTGTTGAAGACAATGATGTGTTGGACTAGTTCCGTTGCTGTGACAACTGTATGTCTGGTTAGGCATGCTAGGTATTTAAACCTGAGGACACCCAGTCCTGAACACGCAGCTCAGGAAACCCAGTCCTCACCGTATTCCCCTTGAGCTAAGGTCACACAGACCTTGCCCAATCACTCTGGTAAGTCTTCAAGGTAGACTCCCAAACCTTCACAGACTTCGTTCACCAGCGATCCACAATGTCTCTTGGATGCTTAGAACGCGACGCCTAACCGGCTGGAGGATGCACAGTCCTCAAGTGTAATAAGTCTTCAGATCACACAGACAAGAAGACTTAAGTCATGCCTAATTCTCTTTGGCTCTGGGTGGTTAGGGCTTTATCCTCGCAAGGAATTCTCTCTCAAATGCTTTGAGGTGGGTTGCTCTCAAACGACAAAAGCCGTACACTAACTCTGAGCAGCCAACCATTTATGGTTATAGGGGGTGGGCTATTTATAGCCACTAGGCAACCTGACCTGATTTGTCCGAAATGACCCTGGGTCACTAAGGAACTAACACGTGTTCCAACGGTCAGATTTCAAACTCACACGGCAACTTTACTTGGGCTACAAGCAAAGCTGACTTGTCCGACTCTGGACAAGATTCGCCCTCATAGTCTTCACTCGAAGACATTGGTTTTGTTTAAGCATCACTTCAGTCATTCTGAATGGTTCTCTTGGACCCCACTTAACAGTACGGTGGTTCCTATGACTCAACAAAGAAGAAAGAGAACTACGAAAGATCTAAGTCTTCGAGCTCCATAGGCTTCATGCGATGTCTTCTCTTGTCATAGTCTTCAATGTGAATATCTTCATATACCACCTTTGACTTCAATGTCTTCATACATTTTTAGGGGTCATCTCTGGTAGGAAAACTGAATCAATGAGGGACTTCTACTTGTGTTATCCTGCAATTCTCACAAACACATTAGTCCCTCAACTAAGTTTGTCGTCAATACTCCAAAACCAACTAGGGGTGGCACTAGATGCACTTACAGGAGCTGATGCATATAATTCTCACAAACACATTAGTCCCTCAACTAAGTGTTCGGACTTTTCATGCCGTGTTATGGGGTAAACTGAAGCCCCTGGCGCACTTGTCGTATCAAAATGTATGGGTGCGATTTGTCGTAAATAAGCAGACAGGAAAAAAGAAGGTAAATGAATGCAATAATGAGCTAATGCTGTACATTGTTATTAAAATGATACGTCAAAGCGTATGCATACATGTAGTGCAATAAGTAAAAGATAGGACTATTTGACATGTCCTATCCAAGGTCAAGCTACGTGTGGGTATGCAAAACAGGTATATCGATCATTATCAGAGACCACCTGAGGATTCCCTTGTACGTCAAAGCTTCTTGCTTCCTTGGTGTTCCCTTCCCGTGACGGGTCCGATAATCAGACGATCAGAGAGGGTCTTCAGAGAATAGGGGTCTGAAAGGAAGAAAATGTCAAAGGTATATGGGTCCTGAAGCGGTTGAGCCGCATTGTGGGCCATGCCATGGCCGTGCCTCCTCCTATGCCCATGGTATCTTGAGTGCGTAATTATGTACGTGTGGCGCAAATTTTGCCGCTTGACTGGGACTAGGATTGAGGCCGAATTGCTAGGCGATCTCTATACGTGCCTGGCGATCCTCTTGCAGGGTACTCCGGACTCGCTTGAAGGTGTCCGGGGTCTTTTTTGCCGAATTGGCAGTTTTCCTCATAAGGCTGCTTTGCGCTTCTGCTGCGAGGGCCGCAGTGTGCTCCTCCGTGAGGAGCGAGCGTTCTGCGTTTCCATTAACTGTTATAACCCCGCGAGATCCTGGCATTTTGAGCTTGAGGTATGCATAATGCGGTACCGCATTGAGTCTGGCAAATGCGGTTCGTCCGAGCAGTGCATGATATCCACTACGGAAGGGGACGATATTGAAGATTAACTCTTCGCTTCAGAAGTTGTCCGGAGATCCGAAGACTACTTCCAGTTTTATTGAGCCTGTTGATACGTCTCCAACGTATCTATAATTTTTGATTGCTCCATGCTATATTATCTACTCTTTTGGACTATATTGGGCTTTATTTTCCACTTTTATATTATTTTTGGGACTAACCTATTAACCGGAGGCCCGGCCCAGAATTGCCGTTTTTTTGCCTATTTCAGTGTTTCGGAGAAACAGAATATCAAACGGAGTCCAAACGGAATGAAACCTTTGGAAACGTGATTTTCTCATCAGATAAGATCCAGGAGACTTGGACCCTCCGTCAAGAAAGCCACGAGGCGGTCACGAGGGTGGAGGGCGCGCCCCCTTCCTCGTGGGCCCCTCGAAGCTCCACCGACGTACTTCTTCCTCCTATGTATACCTATGTACCCCCAAACGATCGGGGACGGAGCCAAAAACCTAATTCCACCGCCGCAACTTTCTGTATCCACGAGATCCCATCTTGGGGCCTGTTCCGGAGCTCCGCCGGAGAGGGCATCGATCACGGAGGGCTTCTACATCATCATCCAAGCCCCTCCGATGAAGTGTGAGTAGTTTACTTCAGACCTACGGGTCCATAGTTAGTAGCTAGATGGCTTCTTCTCTCTTTTTGGATCTCAATACAATGTTCTCCCCCTCTCTCGTGGAGATCTATTCGATGTAATCTTCTTTTTGCGGTGTGTTTGTTGAGACCAATGAATTGTCGGTTTATGATCAAGTCTATCTATGAATAATATTTGAATCTTCTCTGAATTCTTTTATGTATGATTGGTTATCTTTGCAAGTCTCTTCGAATTATCAGTTTGGTTTGGCCTACTAGATTGGTTGTTCTTGCCATGGGAGAAGTGGTTAGCTTTGGGTTCGATCTTGCGGTGTCCTTTCCCAGTGACAGAAGGGGCAGCAAGGCACGTATTGTATCATTGCCATCAAGGATAACAAGATGGAGTTTTTATCATATTGCATGAAACTATCCCTCTATATCATGTCATCTTGCTTAAGGCGTTACTATGTTTTTAACTTAATACTCTAGATGCATGCTGGATAGCGGTCGATGAGTGGAGTAATAGTAGTAGATGCAGGCAGGAGTCGATCTACTTGTCTCGGACGTGATGCCTATATACATGATCATACCTAGAT
The DNA here is from genome assembly GCF_002162155.2 of Triticum dicoccoides. Taxonomy (NCBI): domain Eukaryota; kingdom Viridiplantae; phylum Streptophyta; class Magnoliopsida; order Poales; family Poaceae; genus Triticum; species Triticum dicoccoides. The sequence goes on along the minus strand of NC_041390.1, from coordinate 206,012,166 downwards.
ATTCTCATAACTATACTCAATTCTGTCAATTGCTCAACAGTAATTTGTTCACCCACCGTAGAATACTTATGCTCTTGAGAGAAGCCACTAGTGAAACCTATGGCCCCCGGGTCTCTTTCTCATCATATCAATCTCCATCACTTTATTATTGCTTTGCTTTTACTTTTTACTTTGCATCTCTATACCAAAAATATTATTTATCATCTGTATCAGATCTCACTTTCGTAAGTGATCGTGAAGGGATTGACAACCCCTAAATGCGTTGGTTGCGTTGAGCTATTTTTTTTGTGTAGGTACGAGGGACTCGCGCGTAGCCTCCTACTGGATTGATACCTTGGTTCTCAAAAACTGAGGGAAATACTTATGCTACTTTGCTGCATCATCCTCTCCTCTTCGGGGAAATCCAACGCAGTGCTCAAGAGGTAGCACATGTGCAAGATGCCTCTACACCTGGGATGACACCTTTAAAGGTGGTTTTGGTGGGTTTGATCCTCGAGGGGTCTATACCCATTTTACGCACTGTATCCTGATAGAGCAGGTTCAGGCTGCTGCCACCGTCCATAAGGACTCGAGTGAGGTGAAATCTGTCAATGATGGGGTCAAGGACCAATGCGGCAGAACCATGGGTGGTCCCTGCGATCGAAGGTGATCGGACAAGAAGACCATGGGTTGAACTTTGGGGCAAACCCAACTATTGACCCAAGACATGATTCGGAGCTGAAAGTGCGTTATATCGACTAGAGGGGGGTGAATAGGCGATTTTTATGAAAGTCTTCAAAACGTGGAAGTTATGAAGACAAACGATAGAAATAAACCTATTACCCTGCAGCGGAAGGTAGACTACACTAGACAAGCCATAGTCAAGTATTCAATAGAGTGAAAGCACAATGACTAAGAGCAGCAATGTAGTAAGGATAAGGTAGGAAGAAATTATGAAGCCAAACAGAACACGCAGTCACTCAATGAAGATAAAAGATAGGGCAATCATACAATGTCTTCACAAGGAGTAACAATACGTAAAGAGAAGGGAAGGATGAAACCAGTGACTTGTTGAAGACAATGATGTGTTGGACCAGTTCCAGTTGATGTGACAACTGTACGTCTGGTTAGGGCGGCTAGGTATTTAAACCTAAGGACACACAGTCCCGGACACCCAGTCCTGAACACGCAACTCAGGACACCAGTCCTCACCATATTCCCCTTGAGCTAAGGTCACACAGACCTCGCCCAATCACTCTAGTAAGTCATCAAGGTAGACTCCCAAACCTTCACAGACTTCGTTCACCGGCGATCCACAATGTCTCTTGGATGCTCAGAACGCGACGCCTAACCGGCTGGAGGATGCACAGTCCTCAAGTGTAATAAGTCTTCAGATCACACAGACAAGAAGACTTAAGTGATGCCTAATTCTCTTTGGCTCTGGGTGGTTCGGGCTTTATCCTCGCAAGGAATTCTCTCTCAAATGCTTCGAGGTGGGTTGCTCTCAAACGACAAAAGCCGTACACTAACTCTCAGCAGCCAACCATTTATGGTTGTAGGGGGTGGGCTATTTATAGCCACTAGGCAACCCGACCTGATTTGTCCAAAATGACCCTGGGTCACTAAGGAACTGACACATGTTCCAACGGTCAGATTTCAAACTCACACGACAACTTTACTTGGGCTACAAGTAAAGCTAACTTGTCCGACTCTGGACAAGATTCGCTCTCATAGTCTTCACTCGAAGACATAGGTTTTGTTTAAGCATCACTTCAGTCATTCTGAATGGTTCTCTTGGACCCCACTTAACAGTATGGTGGTTCCTATGACTCAACAAAGAAGAAAGAGAACTACGAAAGATCTAAGTCTTCGAGCTCCATAGGCTTCATGCGATGTCTTCTCTTGTCATAGTCTTCAATGTGAATATCTTCATATACCACCTTTGACTTCAATGTCTTCATACATTTTTAGGGGTCATCTCTGGTAGGAAAACCGAATCAATGAGGGACTTCTACCTGTGTTATCCTGCAATTCTCACAAACACATTAGTCCCTCAACTAAGTTTGTCGTCAATACTCCAAAACCAACTAGGGGTGGCACTGGATGCACTTACAATCTCCCCCTTTTTGGTGATTGATGACAAACTAGTTGAAGTTTTCAACGGGGAATATAATATGTGAAATTGTAAAGGATAAGGAATTGTCTTCATAAGTTGCAAGGGCTCCCCCTGAAGATGTGCATATAAGTAGTTTGCTTTTGCAAATGCACATGGCAGGTTGTGCTTGTGGAGATCCTCTTCAACTTATGATGACAATCCACTATGCATGTAACGGGTATGTGAAGATAATGACATGCATAATGGAAAATGGACGTCTGCAAAATGATCTAAGTGCGGAATTTATCGTCGCACATGCGGAATTTATCATCGCATCACAAGGTGGCAAATAAGTAGCAGACGACCATCGAGTTTTAAGTGTTACAACTCAAAGAACCAAATGTATCAAAACGAGAGTTGTAAACACGAAGTAAAATATAAAGCACCCGCCCATATGGACCCGCATGAAGACTATCAAACTCATATGCTTCTCCCCCTTTTGTCAGTAAGGACCAAAAAGGTTTGAAGACATAGAGCATCTACTCGTTCCCATGAAGAGTAGGTGAAGCAGCAGGGTCGTTGGTGGTGTTTGGCGGTGCAGAAGAGCTTGGAGCAGAGTCGAAGCGTGCTGAAGGAGGTGGCGGTGAAGTAGCATCGTCTTCATCCTCGATCACTCTGGCATTCACAGTTGCAGCAGAGGAAGAGAACTCAGAGTCTTCAAGAGACGGAGTTCGTCGCAGCACTGCCCTGCGAGGAGGTGTGGAGTGAAACTTGAAGCGCTCAAAGAAGCCATCCTCTTGAAGATCATCTTTAGAACACATCAGTGTTAGCCCTTTCCATGTGCGGTGAGAGGTTTCATGGGCAACAAAAGCATTCTTGGTGGCAAGATTGTGAATGCGATTAACATCCACCAAGAGGCTTTGCATTTGACGCCTCAGCCAGTCATGATGCCTATCCTGTTTCTGATGAAGAGCCACAAGAAGCTCTCGATCATTGAGAACACGAGTGCGCTTCTTGGGTCATGGAGCAGTTGTACTGTCAGTGGCTTCAGTGAGAGCAGGATGCGGTGCACGTGTAGTGCCAGCCAAAGGATACACATGAGCGACTACTTCAACTCCTTTAATGTTCTGAGAAAAACTCTGATGCTCTGCATTCTGAAGACTTAGGGGTTCCTTGGCAGGCTTAGGATAGATGGCTTCAATAGACATATCCACATCAGGCAGAAAAATCCGATGGTTGCGAGCAGATGGCTGATATGAGATAGTGGAGTGAAGTTTGATCAGCCGCATGACCCATGGGGCGTAGAACTTCAAGCCAAACAGATCAGAGCCTGATGCAGCAAGTTGGCGAATGAAGAAGTCCTGTGCATTGAAGCATTTTCCATGAAGAATATAGAAGACTAAAGTCTTCATTGCACCTTCAAGCTTGGCATGTGGAGAGTGCCCTTTGATGGGCCAGAGAGTTCGCCTTATGATGTGATAGATAGTCCTTGGCAGATACTCTAGGTCTTCAACAAAGAACTCTTTGGGATATGCAGCATCTTGGGGTAATGGCTTCATCATACTGAGCATCTGACTCATGTTAGGTTCAGGCTTCTGAAAGATGCTCCCCACAGCTTCACTGTGAAGTTGACAACCAGATTCGTAGAGATCTCCGGGAGTGGGCAGACCAGTGAGCTCAATGATGTCAAAGGCTTTGGCTTCGTGATGAACGTTTCCTGTCATCCACTCCAGGACCCAAGTCTTCGGATCTCTGTTATACCCGCGGATGTGAAGTATGGCATAGAATTGGAGCAGCAACTCTTCATTCCAATGCTCTTGGTCAGTGACGAATGGAAGCAATCCAACTTCTTTGAAGCAATCCAGAGCTTCTTCCAGACAAGGCAGACCAGCTATAGCTTCAATGTCAAGACACTTGTGTGGGAAGATGCGACCTTGATTGTATAGAATGCAGGAGTAATAGCTTCGCTGCGGATAGCTCCAGAACCGATCAGATGCTATTCTTTCCCTTGAGTAGGGGTTCCTGGAGCTATTGAAGAATGTGTTGTCTGCTATGAAGCCATTGATATTGAAGGATCCAGGTGCTGATGCAGGACCTGGGAACCTGGACAATCTTGGGATTGGCTTCTGTACGTGAGGCATGTTCTCAACATGATAGTCGAACTGGGGACCGGCAGTAGGTGCAGGAACAGAAGCAGTGGGATCAGTGGCTTCGCTGACTTCTGATGCTTTTGTTGGGGAGGGCTCCACATTAGCTTCAGCCATGACAGCGTCAGTGGCTTCATTGGTGGTGGTGGTGGCGGCCTCAAGATTTTCAACCTCCACTTGATGAGCTGGAGGGTCGGTCACAATCACGTTCTCCTCGAGAACCGCTTCTTGGTGGGACAGGGGAGTAGCAGCTTGTGGGACTTCTTCTTCATCGGCTGATGTAGCCGGAATGTCTTCAGCAGTTTCAGTTTTAGACGCAGAGACTAGAGGCATAGGTCCTTTGCGAAGCCTGCGCAACGCAGGCAATGCCTGTGTAGTTGGAGTTGGCTGGGCCTCAAAGTCTTCTTTCTCTTGTGGGCGATCAGCCCATGAAGCATCCTGAGCGATTGGCGTCAGGACGACCAATGCTGATGAGTTCACTGTGCTCGAGCTGAGGAAGGACTGCACCATCTTCCACATGGTCATGTTGACCAATGTCTTTAGCAGCGATGGGATCAGCTGCTGGAAAGTCTTCAGCTTCATGAGCCTCTATGAAAGTAGGCTCATGGATTGTTAGTTGGCGTTCAGCGTCAGGACGAACCATGGAAATGGGTTCAACAATCAAAGGCTCTGTGGGAGCATCCCGTTCTTTCTTGGTCTTCCTCTTCTTCTTGGAGGGGGCAGTAGGAGAGGCTTCAGGATGTTTCCTCTTCCTGGCTTCAGCCTCAGCAGTCCTCGTCTTCTTGAGCTCTAAAGCGGTTGACCGGCTTTTTGGCTTCGAGCCAGTCATTCTAGTTGGGAAGACAATGGGATCTGCTTCCTGCCTTGGTGCGTCAGGTTCAGCCGTAGCGGGCTTCTTCATCTTCTTTACGGCCATCCTGGGGTCGATGCCAGGATGCCCAAGGGCCTTGCGCTTTTCAGCCTCATTGTAGGCCTGCACACATTTGTCAGCCAGAACCTTCATGCGCTTATGAGAACCCTGAGCTTCTGCACGTTTCTTGAGAAAGGCTTCCTTGAGCTCGTGCAGCATAATCTTGAAGTTCTTCACCTCTTGCACACTGAGCTTGGCCATATGCTTCTTGAACTGAGCCTTTTCATAGTCAATCTTTTGCTTCAGTTCAACAATGCACTGGGCGATAGCTAACTCTGAAGCAATGGCGCCATGGAAGGCGACACTGAGGCCAATGGGTAGTTACAGATCTTCAAAGCTGATGTTTGGCGTGTCAAACCATTCATCAATTGTAACGCCCCAGATGTAACTTTCCCCATTTGTACTCCAACTCTTGCCGTTTCCGGTGTCAAGTTATATTTATTTCTCGGGTTCGGGTCTTTGTCTCCGTGTGTTGTTTTTCTTTTTCGTGCATCTCTTATCATGTCATCACGTGCATTGCATTTGCATACATGTTCACTCATGCATTCGAGCATTTTCCCCGTTGTCCGTTTTGCATTCCGGCGCTTCGTTCTCCTCCGGTGGGCATTTCTAGTTTTCTTTCGTGTGTGGGGTTTAAACATTTCCGGATTGGACCGAGACTTGCCAAGCGGCCTTGGTTTACTACCGGTAGACCACCTGTCAAGTTTCGTATCATTTGGACTTCGTTTGATACTCCAACGGTTAACCGAGGGACCGAAAAGGCCTCGTGTGTGTTGCAGCCCAACACCCCCCAAATTTGGCCCAAAACCCACCAAACTCTGCTCCATGTCCTAGAGCGTTCGACCACGATCGTGTGGGCGAAAACCGCACCTCATTTGGACTCTCCTAGCTCCCTCTATGCCTATATATACACCCCTCCGTTTTCGGATCTCTCCCTCTCCCCGAAACCCTAAAAAAAATCATCCCCGCCAGATCCGCGCCGACGGACGTGTCCGCCCCCGGCCGGACGCGTCCGCCGCCGCCCGCCTCCGCCATCCACGACGCGACACGTGG
>NC_041390.1:205995646-206005300 GCF_002162155.2 Triticum dicoccoides | reverse complement strand
GGTGGTCGCCGCCCCCGCTCGCCGTCCCCGCCGCCGAGTCCCTCGCCGCCCGGACCACCGCCGCCTTCGCCGCCTCCTCGTCGCCCCCTCGTCGACGGCCGAAGCCCCGGCCGCAGCCCCTCTCCTCGGCGTCCGTGCCCCGGCGAGCCCAGATCCAGATCCGCGCGTGAACAGTAAACCCTAGGGTTGACTTTTGCCTCTCTCCGTTAAGTTTTTATGCAATCTTTGACTGCTTGCATCTCCGCAACAGTAGATCCGTTTTGGCCGTATGATATATCAAAATCTTCGCCTCGACATGTACATCATTTCATTCCATTGCATCATTTGCATTTGAGGTCATCTTGATGCCCAAAATGCTGTTAGAAGGAGGCTTCGTGAGTTAGATTGCAGATCCGTTAGTTCATCATGCACTTTTGTCATTTTTGCCATGTTTAATTCGCGCATGATATGCCTATGCCCCTTTGGGATGAATTGTGAAGCATTTTGTCTTCTTTCCAGAGGTGTCACCCATGCATTTTTAGGATGTGTGTGTTGTCTTGTGCAAGCTTGCGAAGAGAGGTACCTGAGATTGCAGATTTCAGGGACTTAGTGATTTTCACTAAGTCTGTGATATTTTAGTTCATGATGCTATATGTCCAGCTTGTTTCCTAGTGATCCGTGCCTCTTTTGAGGATGATCAGTAAGGGAGTTTTGATATTTATGTTATGCTATATCCATCCATGTCTTTGTTGGCATATGTGGAGTGCTCTAGGTTGACTCAATCGAGCTCAACTTTTGCTTCGTTGTTAATCTGGGCAGATCGTCAACTTGTTTGCGATTTTGCCGATGCTACCGTTAGTGTTCCATGCATGCTATGCCTTTGTTCTTGCCATGTGTAGCTAGCACTTTGTGCCTTCTTGCTGGTTATATGCTTTCCTTGCCATGACTTGCACCGTAGTGAGTGCATCGAGCTCGTTTACATGCCTTCGTGAGTTATATTTCAGCGTGTCTCAGTTTTCACTAAGTCTGAAAACTGATTGTGTTCGAGCGATGTTCGTGAGCTCGGTAGAGTAATTTGTGAACCCTTTTGGCCCCAGGTCACTTTGGGTGTTTTTTTAAGCTTGTTGAGTAGCTCCATGCCATGTTCTTACTTGTCATGTTCAGGTTTTGTATCATGTTGTTTTGCTGCTCCGAAGAGAGCATCGTGATCTGAAATTTCAGACTAGTGTTAATTCCACTAAGTCTGAAATCTGTTTTGCATTTGCGTTTTAGCCATGCTTGTTTGAACCTCTTAATGGATGAATTTGCCTATGGCTCAGTGATAGTGTTTTGTCAACCATCTTGTGTAATTCACTGCCATGTATTTTGTTTTCATGTTTGGAGGCTGTAGCATGTTCATTTCGTTGCATTTAGATGCCTACTTGCGGTAAATCGCATACCGGTGTCATATCTTAAAACGCTTGCCATTTCTAAACCGTAGCTCCGATTCCTATGATCTTTATATCGTTTTCAAGCGATTTCATCCCCTCTATCCAGTGGCACACTTGGTTTTCCAAGTTGATGCCAGGTTCATGCATTTCCTGTCATATCTTGCATTTTGCATCCCGCATCGCATCCCGCATAGCATATCGTCATTTCATCATATTGCTTGGACTTGCCTGTGGTTGATTGTATCCTTGTTGCTTGTTTGTTTTGTGGGTAGAGCCGGGAGACGAGTTCGCTACCGAGGAACCCGTTGAGTTTGCTTGTGAGGATCCAGTCAACTCTGACAACTGTGCAGGCAAGATGATCATACCCTCGAAATCACTACTATCTTTGCTATGCTAGTTTGCTCGCTCTTTTGCTTTGCCACTGCTATGATGCCTACCATTTGCTTGTCAGCCTCCCAATTGCCATGTTGAACCTCTAACCCACCTTTGTCCTAGCAAACCGTTGATTGGCTATGTTACCGCTTTGCTCAGCCCTTCTTATAGCGTTGTTAGCTGCAGGTGAAGATTGGAGCCGTTCCTTGTTGGAACATTTATTTACTTGTTGGGATATCATTATATTGCTATGTTATCTTAATGCATCTATATACTTGGTAAAGGGTGGAAGGCTCGGCCTCTCGCCTAGTGTTTTGTTCCACTCTTGCCGCCCTAGTTTCCGTCATATCGGTGTTATGTTCCCGGATTGTGCGTCCCTTACGCGGTTGGGCTATAATGGGAACCCCTTGATAGTTCGCCTTGATTAAAGCTTTTCCAGCAATGCCCAACATTGGTTTTACCATTTGCCACCTAGCCTCTTTTCCCTTGGGTTTCCGGAGCCCGAGGGTCATCTTATTTTAACCCCCCCCCCCCGGGCCAGTGCTCCTCTGAGTGTTGGTCCGAACCAGGCAGCCTGCGGGGCCACCTCGGGGAAACTTGAGGTTTGGTTTTACTCGTAGCTTGACCTATCCGAGCGTGCCCTGAGAAAGAGATATGTGCAGCTCCTATCGGGATTTGTCGGCACATTCGGGCGGTGTTGCTAGACTTGTTTTAACCTGTCGAATCATCTTGTTGTACCGAGATACCGAGTCTGATCGGTGTGTCTCGGGTGGAGGTCTATTCCTTCGTTGACCGTGAGAGCTTGTCATGGGCTAAGTTGGGACCCCCCTGCAGGGATTGAACTTTCGAAAGCCGTGCCCGCGGTTATGGGCAGATGGGAATTTGTTAATGTCCGGTTGTAGATGACTTGAACTAAACTTAATTAAAATGAATCAACCATGTGTGTTACCGTGATGGCCCCTTCTCGGCGGAGTCCGGGAAGTGGACACGGTGTTGGAGTTATGCTTGCGCAGGATGTTCCTTTAGCTTCTCGCTCGTGCTTCGCCTTCTCTTCTCGCTCTCTTTTGCGTATAAGTTAGCCACCACATATGCTAGTCGCTTGCTGTAGCTCCACATATATTTGCCTTATCCATTCCCATGAGCTTAAATAGTTTTGATCGCGTGGGTGTGAGATTGCTGAGTCCCTGTGGCTCACAGATTCTACAACTCCAGATGCAGGTCCAGGTGTTTCTGCTCCAGTTGACGATTACGAGCTCAAGTGGGAGTTCGACGAGGACTCTCAGCGTTACTATGTGTCTTTTCCGGATGATCAGTAGTGGTGCCTAGTTGGGGTTATCGATTCAGGACCTTGTCGCATGTTGGGGGTCTTTTCTATTTTGGCGCCGTAGTCGGGCCATGAGTGATTTGTATGATGGATGTTATTTATGTACTCTGATGTGACGTGGCGAGTGTAAGCCAACTATGTTATCTCCCCCTTTTATTATATATTACATGGGATGTTGTAATGATTGCCTGACTTGCGACATTGCTTTCAATGCGGTTATGCCTCTAAGTCGTGCCTCGACACGTGGGAGCTATAGCCGCATCGAGGGCGTTACAAGTTGGTAATCAGAGCCTTCCCCGACCTTAGGAGCCCCATTGCTTGATCATTTTTAGCAGCCGAGTTGTGTCTAGAAAAATGTTTTGAGTCCTTAGGAATTATATATCGGAGAGCTTAGGAACTCTTTTTACTTCCCAGTCTCCTCATCGCTCTGGTAAGGCATCCTGGCATAGAGTTTTGACTCTTCTCTTCTCAAATTTCACTAAAAAAATTTTTTAGGATCACGCGAGTATCTTGGATTTGTTTCCGATGGTTTTTGACGAGAACATTGTTCTTGGTGCCTCCTGTCTTTAGGGGTTGTGGCAGTGTCCCGGGGAGTTGAGCTCCGAGGTGTTGTCGTCACAATTTTATCGTTGCAATTCTGGTATACTTGAGATATGTGCGCGACATCGGAAATCTCCTTTATGCAGTTCGTTGGTGAGATAACCTCGACGCCACCCAGTACTGGGGCGGGAGTTCGGGAGTATCGCCATAACTTGTATAACGGATGCTTTTCGAAGGTTGAGGTAGATGGTTTCCGAAGTTTTCCTGGTTATGTGTTGAAGGATGGATACAGCTGGATGTAGGATTTGCTAGTTTGGGTGAGATATTGTGCTTCCCCTGTATCCCCAACACCTGATTGCATAACCGGAAAGGTTCGGGAATTTCATAGGTGGGAATTCTAGTAGCTCTAGTTCTTCTTCCACGGATATTGGTTCGAGATTGGGATTTCTTACCGATTATTCGTTCTTGATCCGTACCTTGTTGAATTATTTCTCTTCCTTAATTCTTCGTGGCTTCTCAATTTATGGATATGTGACCATTTGAAGAGGAATGCATTCGTTCATTTTGTTCGGATGTGAAGACTATTTGTTGCAATTTTCATTCCGTTGGATTCAGCTTATATATTGTTATCTACCTATGTGCTAATGGTGGTCAACCTCTTCAGGATGGCTCCTCCAACGCGCACGACTCCGAATCCTAATCCGCCTCCACCTCCGCCTCCTCCGGAAGCATGGCAAGCTGTGATGGCCGCTACTAATGCAAACACACAGTTGATCATGCAAATTCTCCAAGAGCGCAATCAAGGCAGTCAAGGGAATCAAGGCCATAATCAGCACCACTTTGCTACACTGAACCAGTTCCTTGCTAATGGCCCAAAGACGTTCAGCGGTTGTGTTGAGGCTACCGATGCTGACGATTGGCTAGTGGATCTGGGCAAGCATTTTGAATGCAGCAACGTCAGGCCTGAAGATTTCGTCAAGTTCGCTTCTTTCCAGCTCAAAGATCAGGCTGCAGAGTGGTTCCAGCAGTACAAGGATTCCAGAGGTGGACGTGTTATCACTTGGGACGATTTCCGTCAAGATTTCCGTGCTCATCACATCCCTCAAAGTGTGGTTGAGAGTAAGCGTTAGGAATTCCGCAATCTGAAGCAAGGCTCTTTGTCTGTCTATGACTACAACAAGTTGTTCCAGAAGCTCGCCCGTTTTGCCAAGCAGGATGTTCCTGATGAGAAGAGCATGATCTATCAGTTCAGGGGTGGTCTTCGTGAGGAAATTCAGCTCGCTCTTGTCCTCTTTGAGCCGTTGAGATACGATGAGTTCTACAACATGGCACTGAAGCAAGAGGCTGCTCAGATGAAATGTGATGCTTCCAGGAAGCGTGCCAGAGATGTTACTCCTTCTTCCTCTACTCAAGTGGTCAAGCAGCAGAAGTATTGGCTTCCTCCTCCTCCGTTCCGTCAGCCGTTTCAACAGAAGAGCAAAGGCGGCAGTGGTTTCTCCCACCCACCCAACCCAGGCTTTCAGAACAAGTCTTCGTCTCAAGCGCCAAGATCGAGTGCTCCGTATCACCATCCACTTTCAGAGGTCACGTGCAACAAGTGCCAACAGAAGGGTCACTATGCCAACAAGTGTACCAACCAGAGGCGTCTTCCTCCTCCTCCTCCTGTTAGATCGGCAAGTACAGCTGTGGTCAAGCACAATCCCAAGCACGCCAAGGTCAATATGCTGAATGCAGCTCAGGCTGAGGATTCTTCAGATGTCATTATGGGTAACCTTCCTATTAATGATATTCCTGCAAAAGTTCTTTTTGACACGGGTGCATCGCATTGTTTCATGTCAAAGCCATTTTTTACCAAGCATGAGTTCGTTTCTTCTCATTTGGGTAAACATATGGATATCATTTCTCCTGGCAAACGTTTGAGCGCAAGTCTGGAGGTGCCAGATGTCGCTATCACGATGGGCGATTTCAAGTTTCTTGCTTCTCCTATGGTTCTTGGTAACTCGGATATCGATCTTATTCTCGGGATGGACTGGTTCTCTAAGCATAAAGCTCAGCTTGATTGTGCAGCCAGGCAGATTCAACTGACTCATTCGTCTGAGGATGTCATTGTCTTTGCCGCTCGGGATAATTCCATCCGGTTGTTTTCTCTCAATGAGAAGGGTGAATTGGATGCTATTTCGCAGATTCCGGTTGTTTGTGAGTATCAAGACGTCTTTCCAGAAGAGCTCCCAGGAATGCCTCCGCACCGGCCAGTTGAATTTGTTATTGAACTTGAGCCCGGTACGGAACCTGTGTGCAAACGTCCTTACAAGCTCGGCCCCGAAGAGTTGAAGGAGTTGAAGAAACAACTCGATGAGCAAGAAAGATTGGGTCTCATTCGGCCTAGTACTTCTCCGTGGGGTTGTGGTGTTCTTTTTGTGAAGAAGAAGGATGGATCGAGTCGACTTTGTGTTGATTACCGTCCAGTAAACAAGAAGACCATCAAGAACAAATACCCACTTCCCAACATCAATGAGCTGTTCGAACAACTCAAGGGTGCTCAAGTATTCTCCAAGCTTGATCTCCGTATGGGTTATCATCAGATTCGTATTCGTGAGCAAGATATTCCCAAGACGGCGTTCAGGACAAGCTTTGGTTCATATGAATACACCGTCATGTCTTTTGGCCTCGCCAACGCTCCTCTGACGTTCTCTCGCATGATGAACTTCATCTTCAACCCTTACACCAATGAATTCGTTTTGGTCTATCTCGACAACATTCTGGTTTTCTCGAAGAACAAGAAAGATCATGCCAAGCACTTGCGTTTGGTTCTTGACAAGCTCAGAGAACATCAGTTCTACGCCAAGCTCTCCAAGTGTGAATTTTGGCTCGATGAGGTTCTTTATCTTGGTCATATCATCTCTGCCAAGGGCATTTCCGTGAATCCTGAGAAGGTGTCTGCAATTGTGAATTGGGAACCTCCTCAGAACGTGAAGCAACTCCGCAGTTTCCTCGGTCTCGCAAGCTATTGCAGAAGATTCGTTGAAAACTTTTCTAAGATCGCCAAGCCTCTCTCAAATCTTCTTCAGAAGCACGTCAAGTACGTTTGATCTCCGGAGTGTGATATTGCTTTCAACTCTTTGAAAGAGAAATTGATCACTGCTCCAGTTCTGACTCCGCCTGATGAAACCAAGCCGTACGAGGTCTTTTGTGATGCCTCTCTCCAAGGTCTCGGTGCTGTACTGATGCAAGAGAAAAAAGTTGTTGCTTATACCTCTCGCCAGTTGAAACCTAATGAGAAGAACTACCCCACTCATGATCTCGAGTTGGCGGCAGTTGTGCATGCTTTGTTGACTTGGAGACATCTTCTATTGGGAAGGAAAGTGGACATTTTCACTAATCACAAGAGTCTCAAGTACATCTTCACTCAGCCTAATCTCAACCTCAGGCAGACTCGATGGGTCGAAATGATTCAAGAGTACAATCCGAGTATCGAGTATACTCCAGGCAAGGCTAATGTGATTGCTGACGCTTTGAGCAGAAAAGCATATTGCAACAGTCTGGTTCTCAAGCCTTATCAACCCGAGCTTTGTGAAGCTTTCCGCAAGCTTAATCTGCAAGTTGTTCCTCAAGGTTTCCTCGCCAACCTTCAAGTCTCTCCTACCTTAGAAGACCAGATTCGCCAAGCCCAACTTCTTGATGCTATGGTGAAAAAGGTGAAGATTGGTATTGCAAAGAGTCAGTCCAAGTACAAGTGCTACCGACTTGATGACAAGGACACTCTCTTCTTCGAGGATCGAATTGTTGTGCCCAAAGGTGAACTTCGTAAGGTGATCATGAACGAGGCTCACAACTCTCTCCTCTACATCCACCCTGGTAGTACGAAGATGTATCAGGACCTCAAGCAAACTTATTGGTGGACTCGAATGAAGCGCGAGATCGCTCAATTCGTGAAAGAATGTGATGTCTGCAGAAGAGTGAAGGCAGAACACCAAAGGCCAGCTGGTCTCCTCCAACCTCTTGCCATTCCAGAATGGAAGTTTGACCACATTGAAATGGACTTCGTGACTGGGTTTCCAAAGTCCAAGCGTGGCAATGATGCTATATTCGTCGTCATCGACAAGCTCACCAAAGTGGCTCACTCTCTGCCTATCAAAGAGTCAATCACTGCAGCTCAATTGGCGGAACTCTATACCTCTCGCATTGTCTCTCTGCACGGTATTCCTCCAGTAATATCTTCAGACCGTGGCAGCATCTTTACCTCCAAGTTTTGGGATTCTTTTCAGAAGGCCATGGGCACCAACATCCGCTTCAGCACAGCTTTCCATCCTCAAACGAGCGGTCAAGTCGAGCGTGTCAATCAGATTCTCGAAGACATGCTCAGGGCTTGTGTGATCTCCTTCGGCATGAAGTGGGAGGATTGTCTTCCTTATGCTGAATTCTCTTACAACAACAGCTTTCAAGCAAGTTCGGGCAAGGCCCCCTTTGAAATTCTATATGGCAGGAAGTGCCGTACCCCTCTCAACTGGTCTGAAACCGGTGAACGTCAGCTACTGGGCAATGACCTAATCACAGAGGCAGAAGAAATGTGCAAAGTCATTCGTGATAACCTCAAAGCAGCTCAATCCCGCCAGAAGTGCTACTATGATAGTAAGCACCGTGAATTGGCTTTCGAGATTGGAGATCATGTTTACCTCCGCGTCTTTCCTATGAAAGGTACTTGTCGCTTCGGTATCAAAGGGAAGCTTGCCCCTAGATACGTGGGACCTTTCAAGATTGTCAGCAAGAGAGGCGACCTCGCCTATCAACTCGAGCTTCCTTCAAACTTTGCAAATGTTCATGATGTGTTCCATGTCTCTCAGCTTCGAAAGTGCTTCAAGACTCCTGACCGCACCGTCAACTTCGAGGACATTGAGCTCCAAGAAGATCTCTCTTATCGTGAGCACCCAGTTGCTATTCTTCAAGAGACTGAACGCAAGACTCGCAACAAGTCAATCAAATTCCTCAAAGTTAAGTGGTCTCACCATTCCGACCGTGAAGCTACCTGGGAACGAGAGGATCACCTCCGTTCTGAGTACCCGGAGTTCTTTCAGTCCTAGATCTCGGGACGAGATCTTTTCGTAGTGGTGAAGTGTTGTAACGCCCCAGATGTAACTTTCCCCATTTGTACTCCAACTCTTGCCGTTTCCGGTGTCAAGTTATATTTATTTCTCGGGTTCGGGTCTTTGTCTCCGTGTGTTGTTTTTCTTTTTCGTGCATCTCTTATCATGTCATCACGTGCATTGCATTTGCATACATGTTCATCTCATGCATTCGAGCATTTTCCCCGTTGTCCGTTTTGCATTCCGGCGCTTCGTTCTCCTCCGGTGGGCATTTCTAGTTTTCTTTCGTGTGTGGGGTTTAAACATTTCCGGATTGGACCGAGACTTGCCAAGCGGCCTTGGTTTACTACCGGTAGACCACCTGTCAAGTTTCGTATCATTTGGACTTCGTTTGATACTCCAACGGTTAACCGAGGGACCGAAAAGGCCTCGTGTGTGTTGCAGCCCAACACCCCCCAAATTTGGCCCAAAACCCACCAAACTCTGCTCCATGTCCTAGAGCGTTCGATCACGATCGTGTGCGCGAAAACCGCACCTCATTTGGACTCTCCTAGCTCCCTCTATGCCTATATATACACCCCTCCGTTTTCGGATCTCTCCCTCTCCCCGAAACCCTAAAAAAAATCATCCCCGCCAGATCCGCGCCGACGGACGTGTCCGCCCCCGGCCGGATGCGTCCGCCGCCGCCCGCCTCCGCCATCCACGACGCGACACGTGGCGCCTCCGTGCCCACTTCGTCGGCCGCCGCCGCCGGCCCGCGAGAGCCCGGGGCCGGCCCTCTTCTTCCTCGACCGGGCCCGAGTCCCCGCCACCCGCGCGCCCTCTTCTTCCCCGAGCCCGGCCGATTCCCGGTCGCCGTGCCAACTCCGGCAGCCGCGCCGCCCCGCCTCGGCTTTGGTGGTCGCCGCCCCCGCTCGCCGTCCCCGCC
>NC_041390.1:205860914-205995088 GCF_002162155.2 Triticum dicoccoides | reverse complement strand
CCTCGCCGCCCGGACCACCGCCGCCTTCGCCGCCTCCTCGCCGCCCCCTCGTCGCCGGCCGAAGCCCCGGCCGCAGCCCCTCTCCCCGGCGAGCCCCGCGCCTCTCCGGTGATCCTCGGCGTCCGTGCCCCGGCGAGCCCAGATCCAGATCCGCGCGTGAACAGTAAACCCTAGGGTTGACTTTTGCCTCTCTCCGTTAAGTTTTTATGCAATCTTTGACTGCTTGCATGTCCGCAACCATAGCTCCGTTTTGGCCGTATGATATATCAAAATCTTCGCCTCGACATGTACATCATTTCATTCCATTGCATCATTTGCATTTGAGGTCATCTTGATGCCCAAAATGCTGTTAGAAGGAGGCTTCGTGAGTTAGATTGCAGATCCGTTAGTTCATCATGCACTTTTGTCATTTTTGCCATGTTTAATTCGCGCATGATATGCCTGTGCCCCTTTGGGATGAATTGTGAAGCATTTTGTCTTCTTTTCAGAGGTGCCACCCATGAATTTTTAGGATGTGTGTGTTGTCTTGTGCAAGCTTGCGAAGAGAGGTACCTGAGATTGCAGATTTCAGGGACTTTGTGATTTTCACTAAGTCTGCGATATTTTAGTTCATGATGCTATATGTCCAGCTTGTTTCCTAGTGATCGGTACCTCTTTTGAGGATGATCAGTAAGGGAGTTTTGATATTTATGTTATTCTCTATCCATCCATGTCTTTGTTGGCATATGTGGAGTGCTCTAGGTTGACTCAATCGAGCTCAACTTTTGCTTCGTTGTTAATCTGGGCAGATCGTCAACTTGTTTGCGATTTTGCCGATGCTACCGTTAGTGTTCCATGCATGCTATGCCTTTGTTCTTGCCATGTGTAGCTAGAACTTTGTGCCTTCTTGCTGGTTATATACTTTCCTTGCCATGACTTGCACCGTAGTGAGTGCATCGAGCTCGTTTACATGCCTTCGTGAGTTATATTTCAGCGTATCTCAGTTTTCACTAAGTCTGAAAACTGATTGTGTTCGAGCGATGTTCGTGAGCTCGGTAGAGTAATTTGTGAACCCTTTTGGCCCCAGGTCACTTTGGGTGTTTTTTTAAGCTTGTTGAGTATCTCCATGCCATGTTCTTACTTGTCATGTTCAGGTTTTTTACCATGTTGTTTTGCTGCTCCGAAGAGAGCATCGTGATCTGAAATTTCAGACTAGTGTTAATTCCACTAAGTCTGAAATCTGTTTTGCATTTGCGTTTTAGCCATGCTTGTTTGAACCTCTTAATGGATGAATTTGCCTATGGCTCAGTGCTAGTGTTTTGTCAACCATCTTGTGTACTTCACTGCCATGTATTTTGTTTTCATGTTTGCAGGCTGTAGCATGTTCATTTTGTTGCATTTAGATGCCTACTTGCGGCAAATCGCATACCAGTGTCATATCTTAAAACGCTTGCCATTTCTAAACCGTAGCTCCGATTCCTATGATCTTTATATCGTTTTCAAGCGATTTCATCCCCTCTATCCAGTGGCACACTTGGTTTTCCAAGTTGATGCCAGGTT
Source organism: Triticum dicoccoides (assembly GCF_002162155.2). NCBI lineage: Eukaryota > Viridiplantae > Streptophyta > Magnoliopsida > Poales > Poaceae > Triticum > Triticum dicoccoides. The sequence continues at coordinate 205,993,549 of NC_041390.1, read as the reverse complement.
CATGCATTTCCTGTCATATCTTGCATTTTGCATCCCGCATCGCATCCCGCATAGCATATCGTCATTTCATCATATTGCTTGGACTTGCCTGTGGTTGATTGTATCCTTGTTGCTTGTTTGTTTTGTGGGTAGAGCCGGGAGACGAGTTCGCTACCGAGGAGCCCGTTGAGTTTGCTTGTGAGGATCCAGTCAACTCTGACAACTGTGCAGGCAAGATGATCATACCCTCGAAATCACTACTATCTTTGCTATGCTAGTTTGCTCGCTTTTTTGCTTTGCCACTGCTACGATGCCTACCATTTGCTTGTCAGCCTCCCAATTGCCATGTTGAACCTCTAACCCACCTTTGTCCTAGCAAACCGTTGATTGGCTATGTTACCGCTTTGCTCAGCCCTTCTTATAGCGTTGTTAGCTGCAGGTGAAGATTGGAGCCGTTCCTTGTTGGAACATTTATTTACTTGTTGGGATATCATTATATTGCTATGTTATCTTAATGCATCTATATACTTGGTAAAGGGTGGAAGGCTCGGCCTCTCGCCTAGTGTTTTGTTCCACTCTTGCCGCCCTAGTTTCCGTCATATCGGTGTTATGTTCCCGGATTGTGCGTCCCTTACACGGTTGGGCTATAATGGGAACCCCTTGATAGTTCGCCTTGATTAAAGCTTTTCCAGCAATGCCCAACATTGGTTTTACCATTTGCCACCTAGCCTCTTTTTCCCTTGGGTTTCCGGAGCCCGAGGGTCATCTTATTTTAACCCCCCCCCCGGGCCAGTGCTCCTCTGAGTGTTGGTCCGAACCAGGCAGCCTGCGGGGCCACCTCGGGGAAACTTGAGGTTTGGTTTTACTCGTAGCTTGACCTATCCGAGCGTGCCCTGAGAAAGAGATATGTGCAGCTCCTATCGGGATTTGTCGGCACATTCGGACGGTGTTGCTGGACTTGTTTTAACCTGTCGAATCATCTTGTTGTACCGAGATACCGAGTCTGATCGGTGTGTCTCGGGTGGAGGTCTATTCCTTCGTTGACCGTGAGAGCTTGTCATGGGCTAAGTTGGGACCCCCCTGCAGGGATTGAACTTTCGAAAGCCGTGCCCGTGGTTATGGGCAGATGGGAATTTGTTAATGTCCGGTTGTAGATGACTTGAACTAAACTTAATTAAAATGAATCAACCGTGTGTGTTACCGTGATGGCCCCTTCTCGGCGGAGTCCGGGAAGTGGACACGGTGTTGGAGTTATGCTTGCGCAGGATGTTCCTTTAGCTTCTCGCTCGTGCTTCGCCTTCTCTTCTCGCTCTCTTTTGCGTATAAGTTAGCCACCACATATGCTAGTCGCTTGCTGCAGCTCCACATATATTTGCCTTATCCATTCCCATGAGCTTAAATAGTTTTGATCGCGTGGGTGTGAGATTGCTGAGTCCCCGTGGCTCACAGATTCTACAACTCCAGATGCAGGTCCAGGTGTTTCTGCTCCAGTTGACGATTACGAGCTCAAGTGGGAGTTCGACGAGGACTCTCAGCGTTACTATGTGTCTTTTCCGGATGATCAGTAGTGGTGCCTAGTTGGGGTTATCGATTCAGGACCTTGTCGCATGTTGGGGGTCTTTTCTATTTTGGCGCCGTAGTCGGGCCATGAGTGATTTGTATGATGGATGTTATTTATGTACTCTGATGTGACGTGGCGAGTGTAAGCCAACTATGTTATCTCCCCCTTTTATTATATATTACATGGGATGTTGTAATGATTGCCTGACTTGCGACATTGCTTTCAATGCGGTTATGCCTCTAAGTCGTGCCTCGACACGTGGGAGCTATAGCCGCATCGAGGGCGTTACATCAATGAAGTTGTGGATGATTGTTACATCAAAGAGGGGCAGATCATTGAAGATTTCTGCTTCTTCTTTGCTCTTGATGAGTTGCTCAAGAGCGTCATCTGCAGGATCTTCATCACTTGACAGATCAATGGCATCATTGCGCAGAATGGCAGCAGCTGTTAGCTCTTGGCCGGTGTGTGGCAGAGGCATCTTGACCTTCTGGGGCTTGGAGATGCGTGACAAATCTTCAGACTGCACACCGTCTTTAGGAGGTGCAGTTGCCAGTGGCTTCGCCCGTGAGAGTTTTGGAGCAGAGGCAGGCTTTGAAGCTTTTGGCTGCTTCTTTGGCTTCGGTGTTGCAGGCGCTTCATCCGATTCAGCGTCATCTGCAGGCTCATTCACGGCTGTCCCTTGAACCAAGATATGGGTGATGAGACCTTCAAGGTTGTAGAAAGGACCGATGACATTGGGTTCTGCATCACGTGTGCCGTTAGCCCTTGGAGTAGAAGGACCAGGGTTGAAGTCTAGTCCCAATGTCTTCTTGTTCTGCTTTGCTGAGTTCTGGGCAAACTAGAAGTTGCGCTTGAACAGAATGTCGTCACGACACCATAGCAGGGATGATGGGTCAGCATCCGCAGGTTGTGGTCCACGGACCATGCAGGGATAGAAGCCTTGTTCAATGGCTTCATCTCTGGTCCTGGGTTGAAGATTTTTGTAGAGGATGTCTCCCCATGGTCGCTTGATGGCATTCTTTTCAGCATATTCCTTGGTCACAAATCTGTACTTGAACCACTGTTCTGCCCAATAGCGTCGAATCCATTGGATTCGTGTCTTGCGCTGATTGTAATCCTCTTCAGGACCTGTCTTGTATAGCTCTGAGAGGTCATCGGGCAGATCTCTTGATGTTTCTCCTCGATGCTTTCTGCCACCCTTCCTTGCTGATTTTTCTGAAGCCATCAACCTTAATCTGAAAGGCTTCAATACATTCAGAGGCTTCAAAGGTTTTCGCTTGCTGGACAAACATGAACTGGCTTCGGGAGAATTTACGTGATGCTGTAAGAATTCTGCAAATGAATGCAGACTATGAGAACCAAATGATTCTCCCACGGACATGTACCTGTGACAGCATTAAGGTTCGAGGGAAGGGGAAGAGGTCATATGCATTCTCAGAAGATTTTGAAGATAAATCAGTTTAGAAGACATTGACCTCATCGTGCGAACACATTCACTCATAGATAAGGAGTTGGTTCCAGATTTGTACGAATCCACGGATCAGTACAAGTGAGGAATCTAACTACTTTGTGAAGCATAAGTGAATATACTAGGCATGTTATGAGATGCAGTATGAAAGGGATCCAACTTGTGTGAATATAAACTGCTTGTGGTAGAAAGTGATAAAGCTATAGGATCAAAGGGGGCCGTAAAAAGGAGGTTTTATATACCACACGAAGAACTGCTAGACGGAGTGGAAGAGGAGGTCGAGCAGTTCGATCTTCCGTGCCCTAACTTGGCGACGGAGGACACCTACGGCGACGGTGGAGAGGACGATGTCCGCGGTCGGTGTGAAGATGGCGTCGGAGAGGTTGCGGCAGCGAAGCGCTTCGTCGCCAGCGTTGTCGAGTGCTAGCGGTGGCGCTAGGGTTCGTGCGAGAGTGGAAGAAGAGATAATGACTGTGGTGAGGCGTGTATTTATAGGTATAGGGGCGGCACTGCGTTATTACACAGGTGCCCCTGGCGATTCACATCTGATGGGCACGTGGCCGTCATGCAGCATATCGGGGGTTGTTCCATGTCCCATGCACGCCTGGATTGTCGGGTGGTCGTTCCCACTTCTTCGGGTTTCAGGTGAAGGAATGAGCATTGAAAACGGACTTAATGGTTGTCTCTGTATCTTCTGCTGACAAGGACGCAGAGAAGACATTCGACAGTTTCAATAGAATGCATATGATTTGGAGAGATAGAGTTTGAGATAGAAAGCATAGAGAGGTTAGGGTCCGATCACATTCACTTAGTTCAAAAGATTCAACAAGAAGACATAGCTATAAGTGAATGCTGTAGAGGACAGAACACTAGTATATGTATATATATAATCAACATAGTGAAGATAATAATTAAGACATGTTGAGATTGAAGCCAAACCAAATGTGAAGACATAGCTAATGTAACACCATGAGTGAAGCACTTCAAACAGAAAGTTTGGTGGTGGAGTTACCCACCGTATAGGAAGTATTAGACCCAAACACGGCACACAATTATCGTGGCGCTCTGAAGTCAAATTCCACATTAATATATTCACACTTAGAATGTATGTCTTCATTGATTGAAGATATACTTTTCTTCGTGTGTTGCACATCTAAGTGATCAATATGCATAAGTGTTAGGATGTGTGCCTAATCACAGGACATTTGAGGATTCCAAGATATTTAGCTCACACCGTAACTTGCAAAATCTCTTCTCATCCAAGGGCTTGGTGAAGATATCTGCCAATTGCTCTTCAGTGTTGACGTGTATGATATCAATATCTTCCTTCACAACATGATCTCTAAGAAAGTGATGGCGAATTTCAATGTGCTTTGTCTTCGAGTGCTGAACTGGGTTGTTGGCAATCTTGATGGCGCTTTCGTTGTCGCAGTAGAGTGGCACTTGCTTCAGATGAATGCCATAGTCCTTGAGTGTTTGCTTCATCCACAGAAGCTGAGCGCAACAAGATCCAGCAGCAATGTATTCAGATTCAGCAGTGGAGAGAGATACACAGTTCTGCTTCTTTGAAGACCAACATACAAGTGATCGTCCCAGAAAATGACATGTGCCTGATGTAGACTTGCGATCCACCTTGTCACCAACATAATCAGCATCCGAGAATCCAACCAGATCAAACTCTAAGCCCTTTGGATACCATAATCCTAGAGTTGGGGTGTGAGCCAAATATCGAAGAATTCGCTTCACAGCTAAGTGATGCGACTCCTTTGGTGCCGCTTGGAATCGAGCACACATGCAAACACTAAGCATAATATATGGCCTAGATGCACATAGATAAAGTAAAGAACCAATCATGGAGCGGTATACCTTTTGATCGAACTCTTTACCATTGTCGCCGGGACCCAGATGATGTTTGGCTCGCATTGGCGTCGTGAAGCCTTTGCAGTCTTGCATACCAAACTTCTTCAGGCAGTCTTTGAGATACTTCTCTTGAGATATGAAGATGCCGTTGCGTTGCTGTCGTATTTGGAGACCGAGGAAGAACTTCAGCTCTCCCATCATGGACATCTGATATTGCTCTTGCATCATATATCCAAACTCTTCACTGTACTTCTGATTGGTGCAGCCGAAGATAATGTCATCCACATATATTTGGCACACAAACATTTCACCATCATATGTCTTCGTGAAGAGAGTGGGGTCGAGGGAACTAGGTATGAAGCCTTTGCTCTTCAGGAAGTATTTGAGTGTGTCATACCAAGCCCGAGGGGCTTGTTTGAGGCCATACAGTGCCTTGTTGAGCTTGTATACCATGTCAGGATGTTTTGGATCTTCAAAGCCAGGCGGTTGTGCAACATACACTTCTTCTTCAATCTTGCCATTGAGAAATGCACTCTTCACATCCATTTGATATAGAAGTATGTTATGATGATTTGCATAGGCCAGCAGTATGCTTATGGCTTCAAGTCGAGCCACAGGAGCAAATGTTTCATCGAAGTCAATGCCTTCCACTTGAGTATATCCTTGAGCAACGAGGCGAGCTTTGTTTCTGACAACTTGACCATGCTCATCTTGCTTGTTGCGGTATATCCATTTGGTGCCAATTATGTTGTGCTTCCGAGGATCAGGATGCTTAACCAGTTCCCATACATTATTCAGCTCAAACTGTTGAAGTTCTTCTTGCATAGCTTGAATCCATTCAGGTTCCATGAAGGCTTCTTCAACTTTCTTGGGTTCTGTTATTGAGACGAATGCGAAGTGCCCACAGAAATTTGCCAGCTGAGTCGCCCTTGAACGAGTAAGCAGACCAGGTGCATTGATGCTATCAATTATTCTCTCAATCTGCACTTCATTGGCAACACGAGGATGTACATGGCGAAGATTTTGCTCTTGCTGATCATTGTCATTGTTAGTGGGATTGTCTTCAGACTGAGCATTGTCTTCAGGTTGATCAGGTGCGGAGATGATAAGTTCCTCTTCAGGTTGAGCTTCAGAGGGTATGATTTCTCCAGTTCCCATTAGCTTGATTAATTCGCTCGATGGAACTTCATCTAGCACATTTGGCAGGTGCTCTCTTTGTGAACCGTTAGTCTCATCAAATCGCACACCCACTGTTTCAACCACTTTATAGAGAAAGAGATTGAAGACTCTGTAGGAGTGCGAATCCTTTCCATATCCAAGCATAAAACCCTCATGTGCTTTTGGTGCAAATTTTGAAGTGTGATGTGGATCCTTGATCCAGCACCTGGCACCAAATACTCTGAAGTAACTGACATTTGGCTTCTTGCCAGTAAGGAGCTCATAAGATGTCTTGTTCAGAAGCTTGTGAAGATAAACACGATTGATTATATGGCATGCAGTATCAATGGCTTCAGGCCAGAATTTTCTTGGGGTCTTGTATTCATCTAGCATCGTTCTGGCCATCTCAATGAGTGTTCTATTCTTGCGTTCGACGACGCCATTCTGCTGTGGCGTGTACGGGGCCGAGAATTCATGTGTGATGCCCAAGGTATCAAGATATGTATCAAGGCCAGTGTTCTTGAATTTAGTGCCATTGTCACTTCTGATGTGCTTTATCTTGGCGCCATAATTGTTCATAGCTCGATTGGCGAAGCGTCTGAAGACATCCTGCACTTCAGTCTTGTAAAGGATTATGTGCACCCAAGTATATCTAGAATAATCATCAACAATAACAAAGCCATAGAGGCAAGCAATAGTAGTAAGAGTTGAGTAATGAGTGGGACCAAAAAGATCCATGTGGAGCAGTTCGAAGGGTCAAGTGGTTGTCATGATTGTCTTCGAGGGATGTTTGGCCCTCGTCATCTTCCCTGCTTCACAGGCACCGCATAAGTGATCTTTCTTGAACTTGACGCCCTCGATGCCTATGACATGCTTCTTCTTTGCAAGGGTGTGGAGGTTCCTCATGCCAGCATGCCCTAGCCTCCGATGCCAGAGCCAACATTCTGAAGCCTTAGCTAGAAGACATACGGCAAGCTATGGTCCTGCCGAAAAATCTACCACGTACAAATGATCTTTCAGATACCCTTCAAACACTAGAGACTTTCCAGATTCCATTAGTACAAGGCAACGATATTTTCCAAATATTACAATCATGTTCAAATCGCAAAGCATTGAGACAGACATTAAGTTGAAGCCAAGGGATTCAACAAGCATGACTTTATCCATGTGTTGATCCTTAGAGATTGCAACTCTACCTAGACCCAATACCCTACTTTTACCAGTGTCAGCAAATGTGATGTGACTCTTGTCGGATGGACGTAAGGTTGAGTCCATAAGAAGGCTTCTTTTGCTAGTCATGTGGTTGGTACACCCACTATCAATAATCCATTCTGAAGACGCTGGTGTCGTACCCTACAGTGCAATTAGGGGGATAGGCTTCACGAAGAGAATTGTGAAGCAAAAACATTTGACGAACCAGTTGGTTATGAAAGCTTAGATCCAGATTAGGACTGATAGGGAGAGTAGCAAGCGATTCAGGAACGAAGTACATAGTAAGACCATTCGGGTATTTGATCTTGCGCCCTACAAGATGTTTAAGGTTCCCAGCAATAGCGTCAGACAATTTTGGTTTTCTGCTGGAGACCTTTCCCTGCAAAAGAGAGTTAAGCTTTCTTAGCCACCCACATCTTCAAGGGTGGCTTAGAAGCAATAAGTCTAAGTGCAGCGTCTGAGAATTTTAGCTTTGGAGCCCTAGCAAAAAGTTTTGCAGGCGGACAATAGTACTCATAAGAATAAGCAGAATAGTTCTTGGTCTTATGAACATGGCGGTTTGATGAACCACACTCATATTCATAGGCCTGAGTACGGTTTCCCTGCAAAACATTTGTGTTAGTGCGACTCAGGTGAGTCATCTATCTGTATGAAGCCTTTGGACCGTATGAAGCCTGTGGTCTGAGGTTTGTCTTCTTCACGTGTGGTGTCATGATGACATTCACAAGAAGATCCTCCAGACACTTTTTCGGAACCCAGATCTTCTTCATAGGCGGTCCATTCCTGCAGTTAGTACCAATGTACCTGGCAAACACTTCACCATTTTGATTCTTAAACAGTTTATAGTTTGCATCAACGGATTCATCAATGACAATGGGATTTGCACAAGAGAAGCCAGATAGATTGGATAGATCTGCTGAAGTTTGGGGTACTGCTCAGGTTTCCAGTAAGAGCCATCAGCATTCATTTTCCTTACGAACCCAACACCCTCTTTCCTCGGGTTTCGGTTCAAGATCTGCTTTTTGAGGACATCACATAGTGTCTGATGCCCTTTAAGACTTTTGTACATCCCTGTTTCAAGCAATGTCTTCAACCTAGCATTCTCATCAACAATAGCAATGGAATCCTCAGCAGAGGGGTTAGTTCCCACATCAACAGTTGAAGATATTGCAATAGTAGCAGCAGTAGAACATTCAGCAACAATAGTAGCATTATCACGCTCAATGCACTTAAGACATGGTGGTTCAAATCCTTCCTGAGCGGAACTGATCTGTTTGGTGCGAAGTGACTCATTTTCCTTTTGAAGATCTTCATGAGCCGCTCTCAATTTCTCAAGATCTTGCTTCCTTTGAAGATAATCATAGGAAAGCTTTTCATGAGTTGTTGAGAGCGTTTCATGACGACTTTCAAGTTCCTCATACTTAACGTGAAGATTTTTTATGTCTTCAATTAAGGACTCAAAACGAGTCATTTCAGCGCCTAACAGATCATCGCTTTTGTCTAACAGTTTTTGAATATGTTCCATGGCTTTCTGTTGTTCAGTTGCAATTTTAGCAAGTGTTTTGTAGCTGGGTTTTGAACCACAATCAGAGTCATCGTCACTGGATGTTTGATAGTGAGTAGTGCGTGTGTTTACCTTGGCACCGCGTGCCATGAAGCAGTAGGTAGGAGCGGAGTAGTCCTTGTCATTTGCATCGGTGTCGGTGATGAGGTCATTGTCTTCAGTGCTGAAGATGGACTTGGCAACGTATGCTGTAGCCAGACTTGCGACGCCAGAATCGGACTCCTCCTCAGATTCCACCTCCGCCTCCTCAGAAGTGGACTCCTCCTCTGAATCCATTTCCTTGCCAACAAACGTGCCTTGCCAGATGAGCTCTTCTTGTGTGATGAAGACTTTGAAGAAGACTTGGAAGAAGACTTTGAGTATTTCTTCTTCTTGTTGTCAGAGTCATATTCCTTGCTCTTCTTTTTCTTTTTGTTCTCATTGTCCCACTGCGGACACTCAGAGATGAAGTGGCCAGGTTTCTTGCACTTGTGACATGTTTTCTTCTTGTAGTCATGAGCAGAAGCTTCATCATTCCTTGAGCTTGATCGGGATGACTTTCTGAAGCCTTTCTTCTTGGTGAATTTTTGGAACTTCTTCACAAGCATAGCAAGTTCCCTTCCAATGTCTTCAGGATCATCAGAACTGCTGTCAGATTCTTCTTCAGATGAGGAGACAGCTTTTGCCTTCAAGGCACGAGTTCGCCCATAGTTTGGACCGTAGATATCTCTTTTCTCAGAAAGCTGAAACTCATGTGTGTTGAGCCTCTCAAGTATGTCAGACGGATCGAGTGTCTTGAAATCAGGACGTTCTTGAATCATCAGGGCTAGGGTGTCAAACGAACTGTCAAGTGATCTCAGTAGTGTCTTGACGACTTCATGCTTGGTGATCTCAGTAGCGCCAAGGGCTTGAAGCTCATTAGTGATGTCAGTGAGTCGATCAAATGTGAGTTGGACATTCTCATTGTCATTTCTCTTGAAGCGGTTGAAGAGGTTGCGAAGGACACTGATTCTCTGATCTCTCTGGGTTGAGACGCCTTCGTTGACCTTGGAGAGCCTGTCCCAGACTAGCTTAGATGTTTCCAAAGCACTCACGCGGCCATACTGTCCTTTGGTTAGATGACCACAGATGATATTCTTGGCAGTAGAGTCCAGTTGAACGGACTTCTTGACGTCAGCAGCAGTGACACCTTCTCCAGCCTTGGGAATGCCGTTCTTGACGACATACCATAGGTCGACGTCAATGGCTTCAAGATGCATGCGCATCTTATTCTTCCAGTAGGTATATTCAGTTCCATCGAAGACGGGGCACGTAGCGGAGACTTTAATTATCCTTGCAGTCGACATAGCTAAAACTCCAGGTGGTTAAACCGAATCACATAGAACAAGGGAGTACCTTGCTCTGATACCAATTGAAAGTGCGTTATATTGACTAGAGGGGGGGTGAATAGGCGATTTTTATGAAAGTCTTCAAAACGTGGAAGTTATGAAGACAAACGATAGAAATAAACCTATTACCCTGCAGCGGAAGGTAGACTACACTAGACAAGCCATAGTCAAGTATTCAATAGAGTGAAACCACAATGACTAAGAGCAGCAATGTAGTAAGGATCAGGTAGGAAGAAATTATGAAGCCAAACAGAACAGATAGTCACTCAATGAAGATAAAAGATAGGGCAATCATACAATGTCTTCACAAGGAGTAACAGTACTTAAAGAGAAGGGAAGGATGAAACCAGTGACTTGTTGAAGACAATGATGTGTTGGACTAGTTCCGTTCCTGTGACAACTGTACGTCTGGTTAGGCAGGCTAGGTATTTAAACCTGAGGACACCCAGTCCTGAACACGCAGCTCAGGACACCCAGTCCTCACCGTATTCCCCTTGAGCTAAGGTCACACAGACCTTGCCCAATCACTCTGGTAAGTCTTCAAGGTAGACTCCCAAACCTTCACAGACTTTGTTCACCAGCGATCCACAATGTCTCTTGGATGCTTAGAACGCGACGCCTAACCGGCTCGAGGATGCACAGTCCTCAAGTGTAATAAGTCTTCAGATCACACAGACAAGAAGACTTAAGTCATGCCTAATTCTCTTTGGCTCTGGGTGGTTAGGGCTTTATCCTCGCAAGGAATTCTCTCTCAAATGCTTCGAGGTGGGTTGCTCCCAAACGACAAAAGTCGTACACTAACTCTGAGCAGCCAACCATTTATGGTTATAGGGGGTGGGCTATTTATAGCCACTAGGCAACCTGACCTGATTTGTCCGAAATGACCCTGGGTCACTAAGGAACTGACACATGTTCCAACGGTCAGATTTCAAACTCACACGGCAACTTTACTTGGGCTACAAGCAAAGCTGACTTGTCCGACTCTGGACAAGATTCGCCCTCATAGTCTTCACTCGAAGACATAGGTTTTGTTTAAGCATCACTTCAGTCATTCTGAATGGTTCTCTTGGACCCCACTTAACAGTACGGTGGTTCCTATGACTCAACAAAGAAGAAAGAGAACTACGAAAGATCTAAGTCTTCGAGCTCCATAGGCTTCATGCGATGTCTTCTCTTGTCATAGTCTTCAATGTGAATATCTTCATATACCACCTTTGACTTCAATGTCTTCATACATTTTTAGGGGTCATCTCTGGTAGGAAAACCGAATCAATGAGGGACTTCTACCTGTGTTATCCTGCAATTCTCACAAACACATTAGTCCCTCAACTAAGTTTGTCGTCAATACTCCAAAACCAACTAGGGGTGGCACTAGATGCACTTACAGGAGCTGATGCATATAATTCTCACAAACACATTAGTCCCTCAACTAAGTGTTCGGACTTTTCATGCCGTGTTATGGGGTAAACTGAAGCCCCTGGCGCACTTGTCGTATCAAAATGTATGGGTGCGATTTGTCGTAAATAAGCAGACAGGAAAAAAGAAGGTAAATGAATGCAATAATGAGCTAATGCTGTACATTGTTATTAAAATGATACGTCAAAGGGTATGCATACATGTAGTGCAATAAGTAAAAGATAGGACTATTTGCCATGTCCTATCCAAGGTCAAGCTACGTGTGGGTATGCAAAACAGGTATATCGATCATTATCAGAGACCACCTGAGGATTCCCTTGTACGTCAAACCTTCTTGCTTCCTTGGTGTTCCCTTCCCGTGACGGGTCCGATAATCAGACGATCAGAGAGGGTCTTCAGAGAATAGGGGTCTGAAAGGAAGAAAATGTTAAAGGTATATGGGTCCTGAAGCGGTTGAGCCGCATTGTGGGCCATGCCATGGCCGTGCCTCCGCCTATGCCCATGGTATCTTGAGTGCGTAATTATGTACGTGTGGCGCAAATTTTGCCGCTTGACTGGGACTAGGACGGAGGCCGTATTGCTAGGCGATCTCTACACGTGCCTGGCGATCCTCTTGCAGGGTACTCCGAACTCGCTTGAAGGTGTCCGGGGTCTTTTTTGCCGAATTGGCAGTTTGCCTCATAAGGCTGCTTTGCGCTTCTGCTGCGAGGGCCGCAGTGTGCTCCTCCGTGAGGAGCGAGCGTTCTGCGTTTCCATTAACTGTTATAACCCCGCGAGATCCTGGCATTTTGAGCTTGAGGTATGCATAATGCGGTACCGCATTGAGTCTGGCAAATGCGGTTCGTCCGAGCAGTGCATGATATCCACTACGGAAGGGGACGATATTGAAGATTAACTCTTCGCTTCAGAAGTTGTCCGGAGATCCGAAGACTACTTCCAGTTTTATTGAGCCTGTTGATACGTCTCCAACGTATCTATAATTTTTGATTGCTCCATGCTATATTATCTACTCTTTTGGACTATATTGGGCTTTATTTTCCACTTTTATATTATTTTTGGGACTAACCTATTAACCGGAGGCCCGGCCCAGAATTGCCGTTTTTTTGCCTATTTCAGTGTTTCGGAGAAACAGAATATCAAACGGAGTCCAAACGGAATGAAACCTTTGGAAACGTGATTTTCTCATCAGATAAGATCCAGGAGACTTGGACCCTCCGTCAAGAAAGCCACGAGGCGGTCACGAGGGTGGAGGGCGCGCCCCCTCCCCCCAACGGCGCGCCCCCTTCCTCGTGGGCCCCTCGAAGCTCCACCGACGTACTTCTTCCTCCTATATATACCTATGTACCCCCAAACGATCGGGGACGGAGCCAAAAACCTAATTCCACCGCCGCAACTTTCTGTATCCACGAGATCCCATCTTGGGGCCTGTTCCGGAGCTCCGCCGGAGAGGGCATCGATCACGGAGGGCTTCTACATCATCATCCAAGCCCCTCCGATGAAGTGTGAGTAGTTTACTTCAGACCTACGGGTCCATAGTTAGTAGCTAGATGGCTTCTTCTCTCTTTTTGGATCTCAATACAATGTTCTCCCCCTCTCTCGTGGAGATCTATTCGATGTAATCTTCTTTTTGCAGTGTGTTTGTTGAGACCAATGAATTGTGGGTTTATGATCAAGTCTATCTATGAATAATATTTGAATCTTCTCTGAATTCTTTTATGTATGATTGGTTATCTTTGCAAGTCTCTTCGAATTATCAGTTTGGTTTGGCCTACTAGATTGGTTGTTCTTGCCATGGGAGAAGTGGTTAGCTTTGGGTTCGATCTTGCGGTGTCCTTTCCCAGTGACAGAAGGGGCAGCAAGGCACGTATTGTATCATTGCCATCAAGGATAACAAGATGGAGTTTTTATCATATTGCATGAAACTATCCCTCTATATCATGTCATCTTGCTTAAGGCGTTACTATGTTTTTAACTTAATACTCTAGATGCATGCTGGATAGCGGTCGATGAGTGGAGTAATAGTAGTAGATGCAGGCAGGAGTCGATCTACTTGTCTCGGACGTGATGCCTATATACATGATCATACCTAGATATTCTCATAACTATGCTCAATTCTGTCAATTGCTCAACAGTAATTTGTTCACCCACCGTAGAATACTTATGCTCTTGAGAGAAGCCACTAGTGAAACCTATGGCCCCCGGGTCTCTTTCTCATCATATCAATCTCCATCACTTTATTATTGCTTTGCTTTTACTTTTTACTTTGCATCTCTATACCAAAAATATTATTTATCATCTGTATCAGATCTCACTTTCGTAAGTGACCGTGAAGGGATTGACAACCCCTAAATGCGTTGGTTGCGTTGAGCTATTGTTTTTGTGTAGGTACGAGGGACTCGCGCGTAGCCTCCTACTGGATTGATACCTTGGTTCTCAAAAACTGAGGGAAATACTTATGCTACTTTGCTGCATCATCCTCTCCTCTTCGGGGAAATCTAACGCAGTGCTCAAGAGGTAGCACATGTGCAACATGCCTCTACACCTGGGATGACACCTTTAAAGGTGGTTTTGGTGGGTTTGATCCTCGAGGGGTCTATACCCATTTTATGCACTGTATCCTGATAGAGCAGGTTCAGGCTGCTGCCACCGTCCATAAGGACTCGAGTGAGGTGAAATCCGTCAATGATGGGGTCAAGGACCAATGCGGCAGAACCATGGGTGGTCCCTGCGATCGAAGGTGATCGGACAAGAAGACCATGGGTTGAACTTTGGGGCGACTGGCTCCATCGCATAGACGTCCCTCAGTGCACACTTCCGTTCCTGCTTGGGAATATGGGTTGCGTATATCATGTTTACCGTTTTCACTTGGGGAGGAAATTTCTTTTGTCCTCCTGTGTTCGGCGGTCGGGGCTCCTCTTCGTCGTCGCTATGCAGCCCATTTTCCTTGTTTTCGGCATTTAACTTGCCGGCCTGTTTGAACACCCAACGTCCTCTGTTGGTGTGTTTGGCTGGTTTATCAGGGGTGCCGTGAATTTGACACAATCGAGTACGCAGTCCAAGCTGGACGGGCCAGGATTGCTTCTTGTGAACGGCTTTTTCCGCTGACCGGATTTAGAGCCGCTAAATCCGGCATTAACTGTCATTTCTTCGGCGTTGTCGCCGTTGTTGCGGTGCTTGTGTTTGTTGCGACGTGGCCTGCCGTTGCTATCTTTGGCATCTGAATTGCCAGGGTTTCTTGATGTGTTGTTGCTGCGAGCCAGCCAGCTATCCTCGCCCGCACAAAAGTGGGTCATGAGCGTCGTAAGGGCTGCCATGGACTTCGCCTTTTCTTGGCCGAGGTGTCGGGTGAGCCACTCGTCGCGGATGTTATGCTTAAATGCCGCTAAGGCCTTGGCATCTGGACAGTCGACGATTTGGTTCTTTTTAGTTAGGAACCGAGTCCAGAATTTCCTAGCTGATTCCCCTGGCTGTTGGGTTATGTGACTCAAGTCACCGGCATCCGGTGGTCACACATAAGTGCCCTGGAAGTTATCAAGGAATGCGTGTTCCAAGTTCTCCCAACTACCAATGGACTTTGCCGGCAGGCTATTGAGCCAATGCCGAGTAGGTCCTTTGAGTTTTAATGGGAGGTACTTGATGGCATGTAGATCGTCACCGCGGGCCATGTGGATGTGGAGGAGGAAATCTTCAATCCATACCGCGGGGTCTATTGTGCCATCATATGATTCAATATTCACGGGTTTAAAACCTTCTGGGAATTCGTGATCCATTACGTCATCAGTGAAGCACAGGGGGTGTGCGGCGCCTCTGTGCCGGGCTATATCACGACGCAGTTCATACGTCTTGTCTGCTATATTCGGCCCGGCCGGATTTGCTTTTAGTATATCCGGCGTGACGGTCGTTGTTACTCGTTGGGGCACGCCCCCGTGATCCGTAGATTGATCTTGTATGTCCTGCTTTGTTTTCCAATACGTCTCGCAGGTCCTGCATGTTGCCCCGGGCCTTGGTGTTTTTGTTTGAATGGCGACGGGGTGCGGGCTGGACTTCGGGCTGATACGCTGCTTTGTCTCGGCCACGAGGTGGCCGGTCAGCTGCATCATACGCTGGTAGTGTAGGCTTTAATGCTTCCTCCTCAGTTTTGGGTAGCAACCTGCGCTTTGGGTAACTTTTGGTTGGGCACTCAATTTCGTATTCCTCGGCTGCCAGCACCTCGGTCCATCTATCTGCTAGTAGATCTTGATCAGCTTGAAGCTCCTGTTGCTTTTTCTTCAGGGTTTTGCTGTGGCTATAAGCCGGCGCTTGAAGCGCTCCTGCACGACGGGATCCTCGGGCACGAGAAATTCTTCGTCGCCGAGGATCACCTCGTCATCGGAGAGAGGCATATAATTGTCATCCTCTGATTTTCCGTCTGCCGCCTGTTCCTTAGGGCTAGCTTGCCCATCCTCCTGCTCGAAGCCTGGCTGGAGGGGATTGTCTTCGGCACTGTCCGCAGTGTTATTGTCTCTTGTGCCGGTATCGCTGCTTTTGCTATGGCGGGGCTTTGAGCGGCGCCGATGACGCCGGTGCCTAGATTGCTTCTCGAGGGGATTACCCTCCGTTGCCTTATTGCCATCGCTTTCTTTGGGGGTATCCACCATGTATATATCATATGATGAGGTGGCTGTCCAGCGCCCTGTGGGCAGTGGTTCCTGTTCTTCTCCTACATCGTTGTCCATACCGTCGATGTCTTCGGAGCCGATATCAAGCATGTCGGTTAAGTTGTCGACAGTGGCCATTAAGTGGGTGGTGGGTGGGGGACGAATTTCTTCGTCGTCCGCTTCCCACTCGAGCCGGACACAGTTCGGCCAAGGGCCTCCTGACAAGGAGAGAGACCTTAATGAATTTAGCACGTCGCCCAAGGTCGAGTGCTGAAAGATATCCGCAGAGGTGAACTCCATGATTGGTGCCCAATCAGATTCGATAGGCACAGACGTAGGAGGCTCGGAGCCTGTGGCCGGGGACGAATCCAAGGGTCCGGCAACAAGGGTCTCACAGGAAGTGAGGTCAGCATTCGGCTCTAACGCCGCTGGGTGTGTGGCCTCCGTGGCGGGGTCCATCCACCCGTCCTCGGACAACACGATCTGCTCTGGATTGAGGGCCTGAGTAGCCGCAGGTGTGATCTCCCGAACACCGTCCAGCGGCAGAGCTAAGTCATGCTCGTCACGACTGTGCGGCGCACCTGACATGGGCTCGAATCCGTCGAAGATCAAGTCTCCACGGATGTCAGCAGTATAGTTCAAGTTTCCAAACCTGACCTGATGGCCAGGGGCGTAGCTCTCGATCTGCTCCAGATGGCCAAGCGAGTTGGCCCGCAGTATGAAGCCGCCGAATACGAAGATCTGTCCGGGGAGAAAAACCTCACCCTGGATCGCATCGTTGTCGATGACCGAAGGAGCCATCAAGCCTTATGGTGACGGCACAGTGGAACTCTCAATGAAAGCACCAACGTCGGTGTCAAAACCAGCGGATCTCGGGTAGGTGGTCCCGAACTGTGCGCCTAAGGTGGATGGTAACAGGAGGCAGGGGATACTATGTTTACCCAGGTTCGGGCCCTCTCGATGGAGGTAATACCCTACTTCCTGCTTGATTGATCTTGATGATATGAGTATTACAAGAGTTGATCTACCACAATATCGTAGAGGCTAAACCCTAGAAGGTAGCCTATGATTATGATTGTTCTTGTCCTACGGACTAAACCCTCCGGTTTATATAGACACCGGAGGGGGCTAGGGTTACACAGAGTCGGTTACAAGGGATGAGATCTACATATCTGAATTGCCAAGCTTGCCTTCCACGCAAAGGAGAGTCCCACCCGGACATGGGATGAAGTCTTCAATCTTGTATCTTCATAGTCCAACAGTTCGGCCAAAGTATATAGTCCGGCTGTCCGAGGACCCCCTAATCCAGGACTCCCTCAATGACTACGATGCAATGATGGAGATCAAGGTGTCGAGCTGGTGACGATGGGTATCATGATGATGCTTTGGAGATGGAGATCAAAAGCACGAGTGATGATGGCCATATCATGTCACATATTTTGATTGCATGTGATGTTTATCTTATATGCATCTTATTTTTCTTAGAACGATGATAACATTATAAGATGATCCCTGCACTAAATTTCAAGATAAAAGATTTCTCCCCGAGTATGCACCGTTGCGAAAGTTCGTCGTTTCGAGACACCACATGATGATCGGGTGTGATAGACTCTATGTTCACATACAAAGGGTGTAAGACAGATTTACACATGTAGAATACTTGGGTTAAACTTGATGAGTCTAGCATGTACAGACATGGACTCAGAACACTGTAGACCGAAAGGTCAAACATGAATCATATAGTAGATATGACCAACATAGAGATGGTCACCATTGATGACTACCCCATCTCACATAATGATCGGACATGGGTTAGTTGATTTGGATCATGTGTCACTTAGATGACTTGAGGGATGTCTATTTAAGTGAGAGTTCTTCAGTAATTTGATTAATTGAACTTAATTTATCATGAACTTAGTCCTGATAGTATTTGCAGATCTATGTTGTAGATCAATAGTTCGCAATATAGCTCCCTATTTTTGATATGTTGCTAGAGAAAAATAAGTTGAAAGATGATGGTAGTAATGATGCGGGCTGGGTCCGTGATATGAGGATTATCCTCATTACTGCACAGAAGTATTATGTCCTTGATGCACCTCTAGGTGAGAGACCTATTGCAGGAGTAGAAACATACGTTATGAACGTTTGACAAGCTCGGTATGATGACTACTTGATAGTTTAGTGCGCCATGCTTTACGGCTTAGAATCGGGACTTCAAAAATGTTTTGAACGCCATATAGCATACGAGATGTTCCAAGAGATGAAATTGGTATTTCAGAGTCATGCCCGTGTCAAGAGGTAAGAGACCTCTGACAAGTACTTTGCCTACAAGATGGAGGAGAATAGCTTAGCCAGTGACCATGTGCTCAGAATGTCTGGGTACAACAATCACTTGAATCAAATGGGAGTTAATCTTCCAGATAACATAGTGATTGACAAAGTTCTCTAGTCACTATCACCAAGCTACTAGAACTTCGTGATGAACTATAATATGCAAGGGATGACAAAAACGATTCCCAAGCTCTTCGTGATGCTAAAATCGGTGAAGGTAGAAATCAAGAAAGAGCATCAAGTGTTGATGGTTAACAAGACCACTAGTTTCAATAAAAAGGGCAAGGGAAGGGAACTTCAAGAAGAATGGCAAGCAAGTTGCCACTCCCATGAAGAAGCCAAAAGCTGGACCCAAGCCTGAAACTGAGTAATTCTAGTGCGAAGGAAATGGTCACTGGAAGTGGAACTGCCCCAAAAACATGGCGGATAAGAAGGATGGCAAAGTGAACAAAGGTATATTTGATATACATGTTATTGATGTGTATTTTACTAGTATTCGAAGTAATCCCAGGGTATTTGATACCAGTTCAGTTGCTAAGATTAGTAACTCAAAACAGGAGTTGCAGAGACTAGTTAAAAGCAAGGTGACGATGTGTATTGGAAATGATTCCAAGGTTGATATGATCACTATCGCACACTCCCTCTACCTTCGTGATTAGTGTTGAACGTAAATAAATGTTATTTGGTGTTTGCGTTGAGCATGAATATGATTAGATCATGTTTATTGTAATATGGTTATTCATTTAAGTTAGAGAATAATTGTTATTCTGTTTACACAAATAAAACCTTCTATGGTCATACACCCATTGTGAATGGTTTATGGAATCTCGATCGTAGTAATACACATATTCATTATATTTATGCCAAAAGATGCAAAGTTGATAATGATAGTGCAACATACTTGCAGCACTGCCGTTCAGGTCATATTGGTGTAAAGCGCATGAAGAAACTCCATGCAGATGGACTTTTGGAATCACTTGATTATGAATCATTTGATACTTTCGAGCCATGCCTCATGGGCAAGATGACTAAAACTCCATTCTCTGGGACAATGCAGCGATCTAATGACTTATTGGAAATAATACATACCAATGTATGCAGTTCGATGAGTGTTAAAGCACGCGGCTAGTATCGTTATTTTCCGACCTTCACAGATGATTTGAGTAGGTATGGGTATATCTACTTAATGAAACACAAGTCTAAAACATTTGAAAAGTTCAAAGAATTTCAGAGTGAAGTGAAGAATCATTGTAACAAGAAAATAAAGTTTCTATGATCTGATCGTGGAGGCGAATATTTGAGTTATGAGTTTGGCCTTCATTTAAAACAATGTGGAATTGTTTCACAACTCGCGCCACTTTGAACACCACAGCGTAATGGTGTGTCTGAACATCGTAACCGTACTTTATTTGATATGGTGCGTTCTATGATGTCTCTTACCGATTTGCCACTATCGTTTTGGGTTTATGCATTAGAGAGAACTACATTCACATTAAATAGGGCACTGTCTAAATCTGTTGAGACGACACCATATGAACTGTGGTTTGGGAAGAAACCTAAGTTGTCGTTTCTTAAAGTTTGGGGATGCAATGCTTATGTCAAAAAGCTTCAGCCAGATAAGCTTGAACCCAAATTGGAGAAGTGCGTCTTCATAGGATACCCTAAAGAAACTATTGGGTACACCTTCTACCATAGATCCGAAGGCAAGATCTTTGTTGCTAGGAATGGGTCCTTTACAGAGAACGAGTTTCTCTAGAAAAAAGTGAGTGGGAGGAAAGTAGAACTTGATGAGGTAAATGTACCTTCTCTTGAATTGGAGAGTAGCACATCATAGAAATCCGTTCCCGTGGTGCCTACACCAACTAGAGAGGAAGCTAATGATGATGATCATGAAACTTCGGATAAAGTTACTACTGGACTTTGTAGGTCGAATAGAGCACGTTCCGCACTAAAGTGGTACGGTAGTACTATCCTAGAAGTATTGTTACTAGACCATGGTGAACCTACGAACTATGAATAAGCTATGATGAGCCCAGATTCCGACAGATGGCTTGAGGCCATGAAATCTGAGATAGGATCCATGTATGAGAACAAAGTGTGGACTTTGGTGGACTTGCCCGATGATCGGCAAGCCATAGAGAAATGGATCTTCAAGGAGAAGACTTACGCTGATGGTAATGTTACTGTCTACAAAGCTCGACTAGTCGCAAAAGGTTTTCAACAAGTTCAAGGGGTTGACTACGTTGAGACTTTCTCACCCGTAGAGATGCTTAAGTCCGTCCAAATAATGTTAGCAATTCCCACATTTTATTATTATGAAATCTGGCAAATGGCTGTCAAAATCGCATTCCTTAAGTGGATATCTCAAAGAAGAGTTGTATATAATGCAACCAAAAGGTTTTGTCGATCCTAAAGGTGCTAACAAAGTGTGCAAGCTCCAGCGATCCATCTATGGACTGGTGCAAGCATCTCAGAGTTGGAATATATGCTTTGATGAGGTGATCAAAGCATATGGTTTTATACAAATTTACGGTGAAGCCTGTGTTTTCAAGAAAGTGAGTGGGAGCTCTATAGCATTTCCAATATTATATCTGGATGACATACTGTTGATTGGAAATGATATAGAATTTCTGGATAGCATAAAAGGATACTTGAATAAGATTTTTTTCAATAAACTACCTCGGTGAAGCTACTTGCATATTGAGCATCAATATCTATAGGGATAGATCAAGATGCTTAATATAACTGTCAGAAAACACAAACCTTGATAAGATTTGAAGAAGTTCAAAATGGTTCATTCCAAGAAGGGGTTCTTGCCTGTATTACAAGGTGTGAAGTTGAGTAAGACTCAAAGCCCGACCACGGCAGAAGATAGAGAGAGAATGAAAGTCATTCCCTATGCCTCAGCCATATGTTCTATATGATATGCCATGTTTTACACCAGACCCGATGTGTGTCTTGCCACTTATCTGGCAAAGAGGGTACAAGAGTGATCCAGGAGTGGACCACTGGACAACGGTCAAAATTATCCTTAGGTGCCTTAAAGAGGACTAAGGAAATGTTTCTCGGTTATGGAGGTGATAAAGATTTCATCGTAAGGAGTTACGTCGATGCAAGCTTTGACACTTATCTAGACGACTCAAAGTCTCAATCTGGATACATATTGAATGTTGGAGATGTTAGCTAGAGTAGCTCCATGCAGAGCACTGTAGACATAGAAATTTGCAAAATACATACATATTTGAATCTGACAGACCTGTTGACTAAACTTCTCTCACAAGCAAAACATTATCACACCTTATTACTCTTTGGGTGTTAATCACATGGTAATGTGAACTAGATTATTGGCTCTAGTAAGGGTGTTGGTAACATGGCGGTGTGAACTGTAGGTGTTAATCACATGACGATGTGAACTATGGGTGTTATTCACATGGTGATGTGAACTAGATTACTGACTCTAGTGCAAGTGGGAGACTGAAGGAAATATGCCCTAGAGGCAATAGTGAAGTTGTTATTTTATATTTCCTTATTCATGATAAAGGTTTATTAGTCATGCTAGAATTGTATTTATCGGAAACCTTAATACATGTGTGAATACATAAACAAATACCATGTCCCTAGTGAGCCTCTACTAGACTAGCTCGTTGATCAAAGTAATGTTTCCTAAACATGGACATGAGTTGTCATTTGATAACGGGATCACATCATTAGGAGAATGATGTGATGGACAAGACCCATCCATTAGCTTAGCATAATGATCATTCAATTTTATTGCTATTGCTTTCTTCATGTCAAATACATATGCCTTCGACTATGAGATTATGCAACTCCCGGATACTGGAGGAATGCCTTGTGTTCTATCAAATGTCACAACGTAACTGGGTGATTATAAAGATGCTCTACAGGTATCTCCGAAGGTGTTTGTTGAGTTGACATAGATTGAGATTAGGATTTGTCAATCCGAGTATCGGAGAAGTATCTCTGGGCCCTCTGGGTAATACACATCATAAGCTTGCAAGCAAACTACTAAGGAGTTAGTAATGAGGTGATGTATTATAGAACAAGTAAAGAGACTTGCCAATAATGAGATTGAACTAGGTATGAAGATACCGACGATCGAATCTCGGGCAAGTAACATACCGATGGACAAAGGGAATTAGGCATGTTGTCATAACGGTACGACCAATAAAGATCTTCGTAGAATATCTAGGAGCCAATATGGGCATCCAGGTTCCGCTATTGGTTACTGACCGGAGAGGTGTCTTGGGTAATGTCTACATAGTTCTCAAACTAGTAGGGTCCGCACGCTTAACGTTTGATGATGATTTAGTATTAAATGAGTAATGTGATTTGTGACCGAATGTTTTTCGGAGTCCCGGATGAGATCACGGACGTGACGAGGAGTCTCAAAATGGTCGAGAGGTAAATATTGATATATAGGATGATAGTATTCGGACACCGGAAGTGTTTCGGGGGGTATCAGGTACTTATCGGGTCACCGGAAGGGGTTCCGGGCACCCCCGACAAAAGATATGGGCCTTATGGGCCAAGAGGGGAAACACACTATCCACAAGGGGCTGGTGCGCCCCCCATATGGGCTTGACTAAGGAGGGGAAGGAAAGAGTAGAAGGGAAAGGGAGGTGTGGATTAGGATTCCCACTTCCTTCCCTCTCCCCCCCTCTTTCCTTCTCCCTCCGTTATATATGGAAGGGGGCGCGGCTTTGGAGGGACTCCAAGTAGGATTCCTCCTACTTGGGCGCCTCCTATGTCTGCTCCTCCCTCCCTCCCACCTATATATATATGTGGGGGGGGGGCTAGCACACACCAGACAATTGCCTAGGCGTGTGCATCACCCCCTCCACCGTTTACACCCCCGGTTATATTTTTGTAGTGCTTAGGCGAAGCCCTGCGAGGATTACTTCACCATCATCGTCACCACTCCATCGTGCTAACGGAATTCATCTACTACTTCATCGTCTTGCTAGATCAAGAAGGCAAGGGATGTCACCGAGCTAAACGTGTGCAGAACGCCGAGGTGTCGTGCGTTCGGTACTTGATCGGTTGAAGTGCGAAGAAGTTCGACTACATCACCCGCATTGTGAAACGCTTCCCCTTACGGTCTACAAGGGTACGTAGACACACTCTACCCTTTGTTGTTATGCATCTCCATGGATAGATCATTACGTGTGCGTAGAAATTTTTGGCCTTTTCTAGTCGATCCCCTAAACTTAAGGTTGTGAACTTCAATTTGATCAAGTTCAAAGCAAGTTCAACCGAAAGTAGCATGCATTCAAACATAAACATAGATAGTTTTGCATAACCGAACAAAAAACATAAATTTAAGCTAAGCTAAACTACTTTTGGTCGAAGTAGAGGTCGAACCAATCCTTCCTCGTCATGTACGGTGCGCCGCGAGCCGGGTCCGGGCCAGTACCATCGTCTGGGTCTGCCGGTGTTAAATCCGGTAGATCTCGGGTAGGGGGTCCCGAACTGTGCGTCTAAGGCGGATGGTAATAGGAGGCAGGGGACACGATGTTTTACCCAGGTTTGGGCCCTCTTGATGGAGGTAAAACCCTACGTCCTGCTTGATTTATTCTTGATGATATGAGTATTACAAGAGTTGATCTACCACGAGATCGGAGAGGCTAAACCCTAGAAGCAAGCCTATGGTATGATTGTATGTTGTCCTACGGACTAAAACCCTCCGGTTTATATAGACACCGGAGGGGGCTAGGGTTACACAAGGTCGGTTATAAAGAAGGAGATATACATATCCGTATTGCCTAGCTTGCCTTCCACGCCAAGTAGGGTCCCATCCAGACACGAGACGAAGTCTTCAATCTTGTATCTTCATAGTCCAACAGTCCGGCCAGAGGATATAGTCCGGCTGTCCGGAGACCCCTTAATCCAGGACTCCCTCAGTAGTCCCTGAACCAGACTTCAATGACGATGAGTCCGGCGCGCAGTATTGTCTTCGGCATTGCAAGGCTGGTTCCTCCTCCGAATACACCACGGAAAAATTTGAATACAATGATAGTGTCCGACCCTGCATAAAAAGTTCCACCTACCACCGTAGAGAGAATAATATTTCCACAAATCTATTTTGCTGACACAACATGACATTATGCCATGCCCCGGTGATTATTCGAACCATTTCCTTTAACTAGCCCCGCACATAACGCGAGGCAGTTTCTTGACACGTCTTGTCAAAGCAGAGATCGTGTCCCCCTTATTACGTGATTCTCATCAATACAGTCGTGGGTAACCCAACCACGCCTAGGACTCCTAGATTTTAGGCAAGTCCCAAACGGCCACGAGGAGGACGCTTGATATTCACCCTCTTTATAAAGGGTCAAGGCTTTTACTTTTTTCCTCCCATTCTCAATCGAATCCCTCCCCCGCCTCGAGTTCTAACACTCAAAGCCTAGGTCAGGTGCTTCGGATCTTCAATCATGTCCGGATCAAGCCTCTAGGGCCGGTGGGTGCCTTCCTCCATCACGGAAGAGGATATCAAGAAGTTAAGGGAGGCAAGATACCTGACCACCGAAGTCTCACATCGTCTGCTCGCCCGAGGGCAGGTCGTCCCTACTCCTGAACCCAACAAAGACGTCGTGTTCATCTCCCACTTCCCCCAACGACTGGGCCTCACTCTGGATCCCCTCGTAAGTGGTTTGATGTTCTATTACGGGCTTGATTTCCATGATCTAGCCCCGGATTCCTTTCTCCACATTTCGGCATTTATTGTCGTATGTGAGGCCTTCCTCCGCATTACCCCTCACTTCGGCCTGTGGCTCAAGACCTTTGGTGTGAAGCCGAAGACAGCCGAAGGGCAGTATGCAGTGTGTGGGGTGCATTAATAAGCAAGATTGCCGGAGCTCCGTGGCCAAAAGGTTCCTTTCCAGAGGTGTCCGGATTATAGCAACGGGAGTGGTTCTACATCACCACTCCCAGAAGTGCCAAGTGTTGGGGAACGTAGTAATTTCAAAAAAATTCCTACGCACACGCAAGATCATGGTGATGCATAGCAACGAGAGGGGAGAGTGTGATCTACATACCCTTGTAGATCGACAACGGAAGCGTTAGCACAACGTGTTGATGTAGTCGTACGTCTTCACAGTTCAACTGATCCAAGCACCGTTACTCCGGCACCTCCGAGTTCTTGGCACACGTTCAGCTCGATGATGCTCCCCGGGCTCCGATCCAGCAAAGCTTTGGGGAAGAGTTCCGTCAGCACGATGGCGTGGTGACGATCTTGATGTTCTACCGTCGCAGGGCTTCGCCTAAGCACCGCTACAATATGACCGAGGTGTAATATCGTGGAGGGGGGCACCGCACACGGCTAAGGAACGATCACGAAGATCAACTTCTGTCTATGGGGTGCCCCCTGCCCCAGTATATAAAGGAGCAAGGGAGGAGGAGGCCGGCCCTAGGAGGGGGCGCGCCAAGTCTGGAGTCCTACTAGGACTCCCTAGTCCTAGTAGGATTCCACCTCCCATATGGAATAGGAAAAGAGGAAGGGAAAAGGAGAAGGAAGGAAGGGGGCGCCCCCCTTCCCTAGTCCAATTCGGACCAGACCAAGGGGAGGGGTGTGGCCACCCTTGAGGCCCTTTTTCTTCTTTCCCGTATGGCCCAATAAGGCCCAATACGTATTCCCGTAACTCTCCAGTACTCTGAAAAATACCCGAATCACTCAGAACCTTTCCGATATCCGAATATAGTCGTCCAATATATCGATCTTTACGTCTCGACCATTTCGAGACTCCTCGTCATGTCCCTGATCTCATCCGGGACTCCGAACTCCTTCGATACATCAAAACTCATAAACTCATAATATAACTGTCATCGAAACCTTAAGCATGCGGACCCTACGGGTTCGAGAACAATGTAGACATGACCGAGACACGTCTCCGGTCAATAACCAATAGCGGAACCTGGATGCTCATATTGGCTCCCACATATTCTACGAAGATCTTTACCGGTCAGACCGCATAACAACATACGGTGTTCCCTTTGTCATCGGTATGTTACTTGCCCGAGATTCGATCGTCGGTATCTTAATACCTAGTTCAATCTCATTACCGGCAAGTCTCTTTACTCGTTCCATAATACATCATCTCACAACTAACTCATTAGTTGCAATGCTTGCAAGGCTTATGTGGTGTGCATTACCGAGAGGGCCCAGAGATACCTCTCCGACAATCGGAGTGACAAATCCTAATCTCGAAATACGCCAACCCAACATTTACCTTTGGAGACACCTGTAGAGCTCCTTTATAATCACCCAGTTACGTTGTGACGTTTGGTAGCACACAAAGTGTTCCTCCGGTAAACGGGAGTTGCATAATCTCATAGTCATAGGAACATGTATAAGTCATGAAGAAAGCAATAGCAACATACTAAACGATCGGGTGCTAAGCTAACGGAATGGGTCAAGTCAATCACATCATTCTCCTAATGATGTGATCCCGTTAATCAAATGACAACTCATGTCTATGGTTAGGAAACATAACCATCTTTGATTAACGAGCTAGGCAAGTAGAGGCATACTAGTGACACTTTGTTTGTCTATGTATTCACACAAGTATTATATTTCCGGTTAATACAATTCTATCATGAATAATAAACATTTATCATGATATAAGGAAATAAATAACAACTTTATTATTGCCTCTAGGGCATATTTCCTTCAGTCTCCCACTTGCACTAGAGTCAATAATCTAGTTCACATCGCCATGTGATTTAACAACAATAGTTCACATCACCATGTGATTAACACCCATAGTTCACATCGATATGTGATCAACACCCAAAGGGTTTACTAGAGTCATTAATCTAGTTCACATCGCTATGTGATTAACACCCAAAGAGTACTAAGGTGTGATCATGTTTTGCTTGTGAGATAATTTTAGTCAACGGGTCTGTCACATTCAGATCCGTAAGTATTTTGCGAATTTCTATGTCAACAATGCTCTGCACGGAGCTACTCTAGCTTATTGCTCCCACTTTCAATATGTATCTAGATCGAGACTTAGAGTCATCCAGATCTGTGTCAAAACTTGCATCGACGTAACTTTTTACGACGAACCTTTTTGTCACCTCCATAATTGAGAAATATTTCCTTATTCCACTAAGGATAATTTTGACCGTTGTCCAGTGATCTACTCTTAGATCACTATTGTACTCCCTTGCTTAACACAGTGTAAGGTATACAATAGATCTGGTACACAACATGGCATACTTTATAGAACCTATGGCTGAGGCATAGGGAATGACTTTCATTCTATTTCTATCTTCTGCCGTGGTCGGGCTTTGAGTCTTACTCAATTTCACACCTTGCAACACAGGCAAGAACTCTTTCTTTGACTGTTCCATTTTGAACTACTTCAAAATCTTGTCAAGGTATGTACTCATTGAAAAAACTTATCAAGCGTCTTGATCTATCTCTATAGATCTTGATGCTCAATCTGTAAGCAGCTTTATCGAGGTCTTTCTTTGAAAAACTCCTTTCAAATATTCCTTTATGCTTTCCAGAAAATTATACATTATTTCCGATCAACAATATGTTGTTCACATATACTTATCAGAAATGTTGTAGTGCTCCCACTCACTTTCTTGTAAATACAGGCTTCACCGTAAGTCTGTATAAAACTATATGCTTTGATCAACTTATCAAAGCGTATATTCCAACTCCGAGATGCTTGCACCAGTCCATAGATGGATCGTTGGAGCTTGCATATTTTGTTAACACCTTTAGGATTGACAAAACCTTCTGGTTGCATCATATACAACTCTTCTTTAAGTAATCCATTAAGGAATGCAGTTTTGTTTATCCATTTGCCAGATTTCATAAAATGCGGCAATTGCTAACATGATTCGGACAGACTTAAGCATATATACGAGTGAGAAAATCTCATCGTAGTCAACACCTTGAACTTGTCGAAAACCTTTTGCGACAATTCTAACTTTGTAGATAGTAACACTACTATCAGCATCCGTCTTCCTCTTGAAGATCCATTTATTTTCTATGGCTTGCCGATCATCAGGCAAATCCATCAAAGTCCATACTTTGTTCTCATACATGGATCATATCTCAGATTTTATGGCGTCAAACCATTTCGCAGAATCTGGGCTCATCATCGCTTCCTCATAGTTCGCAAGTTCGTCATGGTCTAGTAACATGACTTCCAGAACAGGATTACCGTACCACTCTGGTGCGGATCTCACTCTGGTTTACCTACGAGATTCGGTAGTATCTTGTTCTGAAGTTTCATGATCATTATCATTAGCTTCCTCACTAATTGGTGTAGGTGTCGCAGAAACAGGTTTCTGTGATGTACTACTTTCCAATAAGGGAGCAGGTACAATTACCTCGTCAAGTTCTACTTTCCTCCCACTCACTTCTTTCGAGAGAAACTCCTTCTCTAGAAAAACTCCGAATTTAGCAACAAAAGTCTTGCCTTCGGATTTGTGATAGAAGGTGTACCCAACAGTCTCCTTTGGGTATCCTATGAAGACATATTTCTCCGATTTGGGTTTGAGCTTATCAGGATGAAACTTTTTCATATAAGCATCACAATCCCAAACTTTTAAGAAACGACAACTTTGGTTTCTTGCCAAACCACAGTTCAGATTGTGTCGTCTCAACGGACTTAGATGGTGCCCTTTTAAACGTGAATGCAGCTATCTTTAATGCATAACCCCAAAACGATAGTGGTAGATCGGTAAGAGACATCATAGATCCACCATATATAATAAAGTACGGTTATGATGTTCGGACACACCATTATGCTGTGGTGTTCCAGGTGGCGTGAGTAGTGAAACTATTTCACATTGTTTCAACTGAAGGCCAGACTCGTAACTCAAATATTTTACCTTTGCGATCATATCGTAGAAACTTTTATTTTCTTGTTACGATGATTCTCCACTTCACTCTGAAATTCTTTGAACTTTTCAAATATTTCAGACTTGTGTTTCATTAAGTAGATATACCCATATCTTCTCAAATCATCTGTGAAGGTCAGAAAATAATGATACCCGCCGCGAGCCTTAACACTCATCGGATCTCATACATCAGTATGTATTATTTCCAATAAGTCAGTTGCTCACTCCATAGTTCCGGAGAACAACGTTTTAGTCATCTTGCCCATGAGGCATGGTTCGCAAGCATCAAGTGATTCATAATCAAGTGATTCCAAAAACCCATCAGCTTGGAGTTTCTTCATGCGCTTTACACCAATATGACCTAAACGTTAGTGCCACAAATAAGTTGCACTATCATTATTAACTTTGCATCTTTTGGTTTCAATATTATGATTATGTGTATCACTATGATCGAGATCCAATGAACTATTTTCATTGGGTGTGTAACCATATAAGGTTTTATTCATGTAAACAGAACAACAATTTATTCTCTTACTTAAATGAATAACCGTATTACAATAAACTTGATCAAATCATATTCATGCTCAACGCAAACACCAAATAACACTTATTCAGGTTCAACACTAATCCCGAAAGTATAGGGAGTGTGCGATGATGATCATATCAATCTTGGAACCACTTCCAACACACATCATCACTTCACCCTTAACTAGTCTCTGTTTATTCTGCAACTCCCGTTTCGAGTTACTAATCTTAGCAACTGAACTAGTATCAAATACTGAGGGGTTGCTATAAACACTAGTAAAGTACACATCAATAACATGTATATCAAATATACTTATGTTCACTATGCCATCCTTCTTATCTGCTAATCACTTGGGGTAGTTCCGCTTCCAGTGACCAATCCCTTTGCAGTAGAAACACTTAGTCTCAGGCTTAGGACCAGACTTGGGCTTCTTCACTTGAGCAGCAACTTGCTTGCTGTTCTTCTTGAAGTTCCCCTTCTTCCCTCTGCCCTTTTCTTGAAACTAGTGATCTTGTCAACCATCAACACTTGATGCTATTTCTTGATTTCTACCTTAATCGATTTCATCATCATGAAAAGCTCGGGATTCGTTTTCGTCATCCCTTGCATACTATAGTTCAACACGAAGTTCTACTAACTTGGTGATGGTGACTAGAGAATTCTGTCAATCACTATCTTATCTGGAAGATTAACTCCCACTTGATTCAAGCGATTGTAGTACCCAGACAATCTGAGCACATGCTCACTAGTTGAGCGATTCTCCTCCATCTTTTAGCTATAGAACTTGTTGGAGACTTCATATCTCTCAACTCGGGTATTTGCTTGAAATATTAACTTCAACTCCTGGAACATCTCATATGGTTCATGACGTTCAAAACATCTTTGAAGTCCCGATTCTAAGCCGTTAAGAATGGTGCACTAAACTATCAAGTAGTCATCATATTTAGCTAGCCAAATGTTCATAACGTCTGCATCTGCTCCTGCAATAGGTTTTTCACCTAGCGGTGCATCAATGACATAATTATTCTGTGCAGCAATGAGGATAAACCTCAGATCACGGATCCAATCCGCATCATTGCTACTAACATCTTTCAACACAATTTTCTCTAGGAACATATCAAAATAAACACAGGGAAGCAACAACGTGAGCTATTGATCTACAACATGATTTGCAAAATACTACTAGGACTAAGTTCATGATAAATTTAAGTTCAATTTAATCATATTACTTAAGAATTCCCACTTAGATAAACATCCCTCTAATCCTCTAAGTGATTACGTGATCCAAATCAACTAAACCATGTCCGATCATCACGTGAGATGGAGTAGTTTCGTTGGTGAACATTGTTATGTTGATCATATCTACTATATGATTCACGCTCGACCTTTCGGTCTCCGTGTTCTGAGGCCATATCTGTATATGCTTGGCTCGTCAAGTATAACCTGAGTATTCTGCGTGTGCAACTGTTTTGCACCCGTTGTATTTGAACGTAGAGCCTATCACACCCGATCATCACGTGGTGTCTCAGCATGAAGAACTTTCGCAACGGTGCATACTCAGGGAGAACACTTCTTGATAATTAGTGAGAGATCATCTTATAATGCTACCGTCAAACAAAGCAAGATAAGATGCATAAAAGATAAACATCACATGCAATCAATATAAGTGATATGATATGGCCACCATCATCTTGTGCTTGTGATCTCCATCTTCGAAGCACCGTCATGATCACCATCATCACCGGCGCGACACCTTGATCTCCATCGTAGCATCGTTGTCGTCTCGTCAATCTTATGCCTCCACGACTATCGTTACCGCTTAGTGATAAAGTAAAGCATTACAGCGCGATTGCATTGCATACAATAAAGCGACAACAATATGGCTCCTGCCAGTTGCCGATAACTCAGTTACAAAACATGATCATCTCACACAATAAAATTTAGCATCATGTCTTGACCATATCACATCACAACATGCCCTGCAAAAACAAGTTAGACGTCCTCTACTTTGTTGTTGCAAGTTTTACGTGGCTGCTACGGGCTTAAGCAAGAACCAATCTTACCTACGCCACAACGATAGTTTGTCAAGTTGGTGCTATTTTAACCTTCGCAAGGACCGGGAGTAGCCACACTCGGTTCAACTAAAGTTGGAGAAACTGTCACCCGCTAGCCACCTTTGTGCAAAGCACGTCGGGAGAACCGGTCTCGCGTAAGCGTACGCGTAATGTCGGTCCGGGCCGCTTCGTCCAACGATACCGCCGAACCAAAGTATGACATGCTGGTAAGCAGAATGACTTATATCGCCCACAACTCACTTGTGTTCTACTCGTGCATATAACATCAACATATAAAACCTAGGCTCGGATGCCACTGTTGGGGAACGTAGTAATTTCAAAAAAATTCCTACGCACACGCAAGATCATGGTGATGCATAGCAACGAGAAGGGAGAGTGTGATCTACGTACCCTTGTAGATCGACAACGGAAGCGTTAGCACAACGTGGTTGATGTAGTCGTACGTCTTCACGGTTCAACCGATCCAAGCACCGTTACTCCGGCACCTCCGAGTTCTTGGCACACGTTCAGCTCGATGACGCTCCCCGGGCTCCGATCCAGCAAAGCTTCGGGGAAGAGTTCCGTCAGAACGATGGCGTGGTGACGATCTTGATGTTCTACCGTCGCAGGGCTTCGCCTAAGCACCGCTACAATATGACCGAGGTGTAATATCGTGGAGGGGGGCACCGCACACGGATAAGGAACGATCACGAAGATCAACTTCTGTCTATGGGGTGCCCCCTGCCCCCATATATAAAGGATCAAGGGAGGAGGAGGCCGGCCCTAGGAGGGGGCGCGCCAAGTGTGGAGTCCTACTAGGACTCCCTAGTCCTAGTAGGATTCCACCTCCCATATGGAATAGGAAAAGAGGAAGGGAAAAGGAGAAGGAAGGAAGGGGGCGCCCCCCTTCCCTAGTCCAATTCGGACCAGACCAAGGGGAGGGGTACGGCCACGCTTGAGGCCCTTTTTCTTCTTTCCCGTATGGCCCAATAAGGCCCAATACGTATTCCCGTAACTCTCCAGTACTCTGAAAAATACCCGAATCACTCAGAACCTTTCCGATATCCGAATATAGTCGTCCAATATATCGATCTTTACGTCTCGACCATTTCGAGACTCCTCGTCATGTCCCTGATCTCATCCGGGACTCCGAACTCCTGCGGTACATCAAAACTCATAAACTCATAATATAACTGTCATCGAAACCTTAAGCGTGCGGACCCTACGGGTTCGAGAACAATATAGACATGACCGAGACACGTCTCCGGTCAATAACCAATAGCGGAACCTGGATGCTCATATTGGCTCCCACATATTCTACGAAGATCTTTATCGGTCAGACCGCATAACAACATACGGTGTTCCCTTTGTCATCGGTATGTTACTTGCCCGAGATTCGATCGTCGGTATCTTAATACCTAGTTCAATCTCATTACCGGCAAGTCTCTTTACTCGTTCCGTAATACATCATCTCACAACTAACTCATTAGTTGCAATGCTTGCAAGGCTTATGTGGTGTGCATTACCGAGAGGGCCCAGAGATACCTCTCCGACAATCGGAGTGACAAATCCTAATCTCGAAATACGCCAACCCAACATTTACCTTTGGAGACACCTGTAGAGCTCCTTTATAATCACCCAGTTATGTTGTGACGTTTGGTAGCACACAAAGTGTTCCTCCGGTAAACGGGAGTTGCATAATCTCATAGTCATAGGAACATGTATAAGTCATGAAGAAAGCAATAGCAACATACTAAACGATCGGGTGCTAAGCTAACGGAATTGGTCAAGTCAATCACATCATTCTCCTAATGATGTGATCCCGTTAATCAAATGACAACTCATGTCTATGGTTAGGAAACATAACCATCTTTGATTAACGAGCTAGTCAAGTAGAGGCATACTAGTGACACTTTGTTTATCTATGTATTCACACAAGTATAATGTTTCCGGTTAATACAATTCTAGCATGAATAATAAACATTTATCATGATATAAGGAAATAAATAATAACTTTATTATTGCCTCTAGGGCATATTTCCTTCACCAAGTGGGTAGCTTCCCCCGCCTTTCGCTCGGGCCCTCCACCACAATTGATGTCATGGATCAGCATGGGGCTGAGCTGGGGTCCAGCCAAGGATGTGCCCATACTGCAGAGTCGCATCCGGGATCTCTTCGAGGGAGATTTTAGTTTTGTTATGGTAGTGCAAGTCATGCTGGTTCGTCAAGTCCATCCTTGCAAACGCCGGCCCCTCCGCTTGTGGGAATTCAACCTAGAAGGACCGCGCGCTATTCAGAATTTCCTCGGCCTGACGCACGAGGAGATGTACAAGTCGTTCTTCGGACCCCAAATAGAGTGTCCAGATACCTCCGAGGACGTGGGCCTGAGCAGCAACCGCACCGCGGCCCAAGTAAGTAATCCTCTAGCCGAACACACTGTCTTTCATTTATCATGATGTCATTCTGAAGAATCGCTTTTTGACTAGGACTGGATAACAAAGGCGAAGATGATCCGGTGTTCGGCCCCCCTTCCCGAAGGTTTGGAAAATCCGGTGCTGGAAAAGATGCTCGAGCCAGCACCTTGCCTGGTGCCCTCAAAGGAAGATGAAGGGGGAATAAAGAGGGCGAAAGCGGGCCCCCACCGCTACCTGTCCCAACCGAGCGAATGAGCGCCTCCGTGAGGGAGGATAACCAAGGGAAGGAATCTGACATTCCCTCGCCCCGGGGGAGGAAGAGGACTACCTCTGATGACCCGGAAACCAAGGTTTCCAAACGGGAGAAGAAAACTCCACCAGAGGGTCCCGTCTCGGAGGGTGCTCTTGCCGCACAGTCCGTGCGGGGATCAGCCCTCTAACAAGATGTAAGTAATCAAAAAGGACTTAATAGTGAAGATATTCTACCTTACTTGTGAGGAAGATAACCAAAGCATCTATGTTGCAGTTCGGATCTGAGCCCTTCTCAGCAGAGCTCGTCTTCGGGGGATCTTCTTCCGGAGATGATGGAGAGCGAAATGCCTCCCCCGGACTCCCCGACTCAAGAAGCGGGCAACCTTGAAGTGTCATCACGGAGAGTTTCTCCGGATCCGGCAAGGCCAGAAGGTAATCCCATGGTCTCCCAAAGCCCTTAGTATCCGGCTCTTGAAGAGAGCAACCAAAAGAATCCGACACCATCTGGTATGTGGTCGGATGCACTGAGGGATCTGCTAGGGTGAGCCACTATCTCAAAAGAGCACCGTACATTGAAGGGTACGATGATTGAAAGGAGTTCGTCTGCCGAAAGCGGGTTGCATGAAGCCTTTATGAGTCTACTGACGGGCTTTGAGGTACGTGACATGATATGCATCCGCACATTTTTAGGTGTGCCCTGTGTAGATAGTAGCCCCTGAGACTCTGGTTGTCGTCAAAAACAGCGGCGAATAGAGGATCATAGTCCCAGGTAATAACCAGACTTCCATTATGTGCAGGTGTCTGAAGCTCCGGTGGCTAGCCAGACTGATGGGGTTGCCGAACTAAAGCGGCAACTGGATGCGGCGGATGCCGACATCGAGCTTGTTAACAAGCGGCTTGACGAGGCCCAGGGTAGGTGATATTTATAGTGGATGTCACGTAGTAAGAGCAGCGTCATGCCAGTATCTTTAATATGTTGTGACTGCAGATGGAGCTGCCACCGTGGAGGCCTTGCGGACAGAGCTTGCCCGAGCCAAGGAGCAAGCAAGGAGTAGTAATGCGGCCGATTTGAAGGCGGCCGAAGAGTTGAAAGCTGAGAAGGCCGCTCATAGCGAGAGAAAAGAGAAAATGGCCAAAATGGCTGTGAAGTTAAAAGACACTGCCGACCGCTGCCAGGTTCTTGAGGAAGAAAACCGGGCGAAGGCTACGGACCTTGAAAAGGCCACAATGACGACCAAAGACACCCGCTCTGCAATGAGAGCGAAGAAGGAGGAACTGCGTGAAGCCGGGGATATTGTGGTTGGGAAGCCCTTTATGCTGCGAAGGAAGTTCGACGATCCGCGGTATACCCCTCTGGATCGGCTGTGGAGTTCCGCCGATGCATATCTGGACTTAGCGGCAATCGCTGTCGATGCGGCCGAATACTTCCGAGATCAGACAGATCGTGAAGTGGACAAGCTGTTTTGGTCGCAATTTAACGTTCCAGAGCGTCCGCTTCCATTGACTAATCAGCTTGCCGAATGGGCCGAACTCAATAGATTGTCCGGACTCGCCATGAGGTCTGTCATGGATCATCTGTGGCCGGAAAGGCCAAAGCCGAACAACTATTTTAGCTTGGTGCAGCAGTTCCTTGGTGCGGTGCCGCGCATTAATGCGATGAAGAGGTCGGCATGCATAGAAGGCTCGCAGATGGCCCTTGCCCGTGTCAAAACATACTAGGCGGAGATGGATGCCACCACTGTCGCGGCGCAGGGTTCGGCCATAGGCCGAGTGGCTGCCGAGCACTATTTTGAAGAAGTTCTTGAGGGCGCTTGTACGATAGAGGCCCAATGCTTGAAGAATGTTATGTTTGAGTGACATGTATTCCCATTGTAAAAACAACGTTTTATTGAATTTATCAAGGCTGTATTTATACTTTTGCCCGAAAGTATTGGGATGCCTCCTGTGCGGCCATTTCTGTATACATTCATATAACCTGAAAGATTGCAGTCGTCGTCTTCAGCCCCCACGCATATAATGCGGGGGTGTTCACAGAAGACGCGTATTCACACTTAATCCAACGTCTTGGTCCTAATAAGGAGGTGATAGCGCAGCAAACTAGGCAACCGGACTATAATGCTTTAACACTTTCACTTAGCCATAGGAGTTTGACAGTGGGGCTACTATATAGCCCCTGGTGGCTCCGCACTCATCCAGATTCGGGGTGCATACATGCCTGGCTGGGAAATGGCGCTTCGTTAATGCGGAGGAATCCCGAAGATTCCAATAGGTCATCGAGTGGTTGACCAGTCTCACGCTATATCATGAGAGTCAGTTTTCAGCTTTCTCTACTGAGGTGCTCGTCCGGATGAACCAGGGCACAATCGCAGTAGTTCTCTTGGTGCCGCCTTAGCCGATAGAGCGGAACGTAAGGCAGCAAAACACAGGAGCCGGGCAAACCCAACATTTGACCAAAGACATGATTCGGAGATGATGCATATAAGGCCAAACTCGTGGCGCCGAACACTCCCTAAGGTATTCGGTCTTTATGGTGTAAACTGGATCTAAATAGTACCCTTTGTAATAAGCCCCTGGTGTCCAGGTACGTGCATTATTCTGGCGTGGGCACATGCCAAGACGTCAGCATCCTTCTTGGTTGTACTGAGAATCCGAGGGATGTAAATCAACAAGAGACAGTAAAAAAGGTTTACGCAGGGTCTTAATCTACAAAGAATCGTTGGAACGGGTCCCTGCTGCACGTCTGCGCCTGTATCTCCGTTGTGCCGTATCCTGGACGGGTGTAGCACGGTGGTCATCTAAAAAAGAGAGGAACTTAATTGAAAAGTTGCCGTGCAAAAGTTAAGTTATACTAAATAAACAATATATAGTTGAAAATGAGTAAAGGTGAGCCTTACTGCCACTGTTGCGCGCGCGTTGAGCCCCTTGTATTGTAACAGGGGTATAGCCATCAAACCTATATTAATTACATATAGCTAAGCCGGACTCGTCTAGCCATGTCCGTGGTCTTAACGACCTGTCAAATGCTTGAGTTGGTGAGGCCATTTAGTGTGCGGCGGCCAAGGCGGCCGCACCGTCTTCGGCGCGCAAGGAGTGCTCAATATTTCCAATTATTGTAATGATGCCGCGTGGACCGGGCATCTTGAGCTTGAGGGAAGCGTAATGCGGTATTGCGTTAAAGCGAGCGAAAGCTTCACGTCCGAGTAGTGCTTGATAGCCACTTTGGAATGGAGCGACGTGGAAAGTTAAATTTTCGCTGCGGAAGTTATCGGGGAAGCCAAATATAACCTCTAGTAGCAGGGAGCCCCTGCAGTGAGCCTCCGGGCCTGGCGTCAGTCCTTTAAAGGTAGCATCGCTGCGGCGAATTTTTGTTGGGTCTATCCCCATTTTGCGGACTGTGTCCTAATATATCAGATTTAAACTGCTACCGCCGTCCATCAGGACTCGGGTGAAGTGGTATCCGTCAATTATTGGATCTAATACCAAGGCAGCCCATCCTGCATGCCGGATACTTGACGAGTAATCCCGATGGTCGAAGGTGATCGGTTGGGATGACCAGTGGCGGAGCTCCGCGGTGATAGGCCCTGGGGCATGTTCCTCTAAAGGTGCCGCTTTGTTTCTCCTTTTTATCACGTGTAACACATTGACTGTTTTGACTTCTTGTGGGAATTTCTTCTGCTCCCCTGTGCTTTGCTTGCGAGGTTCGTCCTCGTCTTCACTTGGTGTATCCTGCCCCTTGTGTTCGGCGTTGACCTTGCCGGACTGTTTGAAGACCCAACATTCTCTGTGGGTGTGATTTGCAGGTTTATCAGGGTTGCTATGGATCTGACATATTTGGTCCAAAATTTTGTTTAGGCTGGACAGTTCGTCTCTGTTGCCTTCGGAGGGTGGCTTCTGCTGGCCTGGCCGAGAGCTTCTAAATCCGGTGTTTAACGCCGTGCTCTTAGGGCTGTCTTCCTTATTCCGGCACGTATTCTTGTTGCGTCATGATTTCCCGTTTCCATTCCTGACTTCGGATCTACTTGGGTCATTGGTGCTGCATCTGGCTAACCAACTGTCCTTGCCCGCGCAAAAACGGGTCATGCGGCTTGTTAATGCTGCCATTGTTCTCGGCTTTTCTTGACCGAGGTGTCTGGCAAGCCATTCGTCTCGGAAGCTATGCTTAAAAGCTGCTAAGGCTTCGGCATCAGGACAGTCGACTATTTGGTTCTTTTTAGTGAGGAACCTGTTCCAAAGTTTTTGGGTTGACTCACCGGGCTGTTGAGTTATATGACTTAAATCATCTGCATCCGGTGGTCGGACATATGTCCCTTGAAAATTTGCCCAAAAGGCATCTTCGAGCTCTTCCCAGCTTCCGATGGAGTTTTCGGGGAGGCTTTTATGCCAGTGCCGGGCTGGCCCTTTGAGCTTGAGGGGTAAGTACTTGATGGCGTGGAGATCATCTCCTCGAGCCATATGGATATGGAGGATGTAGTCCTCAATCCAGACCCCAGGGTCTGTTGTTCCGTCGTACGCCTCTATGTTTACGGGTTTGAATCCTTTTGGAAATTCATGATCCAGCACCTTGTCGGTGAAACATAGAGGGTGTGTGGCACCCCTGTATTTGGGTGTACGGTGGTGTTCAGATGTTTGTTGTGTTGCATTGTATGTTGGAGCGCGCCTGCGTGGTCCATAGATGGATCTGGTTGCGCCGTCCTTTTGATGCGAGCCCTTATGCGGATGTAACATCCCAAATTTGCAATTTGGAATGTTATACACTAGATCATCATGCATATCATATTTTCTTGCATTTTGGTTGATCCTAGAAATTTCACGCAACTCAAGGACCCTCAGAGAGAGTTGGAGATTTCATTATTTTCATATTTGAGAGTTTTCTCGAATTTTGAAAATAGGATCATTTGATTTATTTATTTTATCTTCAATAATTTTTCCGGTGTCGAAATATATGAGAGAGGGAATAATATGACTTTCCCAAAATTGAGGAAAAATGAAGATTTAATAAATAGATCAATTTTTGTTTGCCGGAGTTTCATTTGCATTTTATTTGGATAGGGAAAATGCGCGTTTTCGAAAATTGCATTTTAGGTCCGGAGAAAAGTTCATTTTGTTCGGCTCATTTTTAGGAGTCGGGGAAAATTTACTTTAGATTTTTCGGAGTTCGTTTAGATCTCTTTTTGTTTTTTTTTCTCTCTGCGCGCTGAACCGGTTATTTAAAAAAAACTGGACCAAGGCCGGCCAGGCCAAGGCCCAGCCGGGCCAAAGGCCACCGCCCCCAGGGAGCCGCGCGCGCCTAGCGCTGGCGCAGGAGGCCGCCGCCTCGCCTCTTGCTTCTTTAGCCGAGTCCTAGATGGACTCTAGGCTAGTATTTTTTCCTCTTTCCGTTTTTCTTTTTCATCTAGGATTCCTATTCCTAGTCTAATTCCTTGCCCTCTACCCCAAGTAAACCCCTCACCTCCCCAATATAAATACCCAAGCACCCCCCCCTCTAAACACATCAAATCAAAGCCGCAACAAGCAGTAGCACGCAGCTCCACCCCGCGCCCTACGCCACCGCCGCACCTAGCCGCCGCACCACCCTAAGCCGCCGCCCCTCACCCACGCCACCGCTGCCGCCGCCCAACGCCGCCGCCGCCGGAGCCCCGTTCGCCGGAGACCTCGCCAAGGTTGCCCCGTGCTACATCTATTCTTTTCATCGGATCGTTTTTCTTCTAATCGTTCCGATTCTTTTCTTTTCTAAACCGTTCCAGTTTTCTAGATCGGTTTTTCGTTCGGTTTTCTTTTCCGAAACCCTAGATCGGATTCGTTTTCTTTTCCGATTTAGTTGCTTTTGGACCGTTCACCGGACCGTTCGTCCTAACGAACGTCATCACCGGATTCTTCTAGGTTAACGACATCCGTTCGTTTAACCATTCTTCTTTTTCTTTTCATCGGATTTATTCCGTGATCGCGATCTCAGATCCGATCTTTTCTCTAGTCTTTCTTTTCGCTCGTTTATTGGAATCAGGTGATTCAAGCGCGTGGAGTTTCGTCTCGAAACCGCCATTCCGTCTAATCAACTTGAACAAGCTTTTGCTACAGTAAAATTTTGACCTAGTCTCAACTTGCTAGAACCGAGTTGTTTTTCTTTCGCCGTTTGTTTCTTTGTTCGGTTCTTTCTTTCTGTGCAACCGGAGTTCTTAAGTTGAACTACCTGGTTCGTTCTCTTGTTCGAGTTTTACCTGTGCGTTAGATGAGTACTTATTGTATGCTTGTTGTTTGTCTGCGATAGATTACCCGGATTGCGCCGCTTGTTACTTCGAAACCCTAGGACTCGTGGATCATCAGCAAGGCAAGTAACACTTTGATCATACCTTTTCTACAACCCATGTTTTATTGCATTAGATCAATCCTCTCACATTGCATGATTAGGATCTAATTAAATTGTGGGATGGGAAGTAGATGAGGTAGTACCTATTACCTGTATTATTATGAAACCTTTGGGAGTTACTTCTACGTTTGCTTATATTATGCCATGCTATGCTAGTAGACGTGGATTGGGTGAGTGATATCCATGACAGATGTGAGATTGATAATTTTAATGGTTTATCTAAGGTGGCAACCTAACACACATCTGGGTGGATTGAGGCACCTGATGTCTATCAGGACTTGCCTGTTTTTTTTGGACCGCCACCCAGGCTCAAAGGGATCATAAGATCTTTCATGCTAGAAACTTCCGTGTGCAGCCACATGCTACTATCGGCTCTGGCATAGTTGACTAAGTTGTGCGAACTCTTACGGGGTGGACTAGCAGATGTAGGGGTTGTAGGTGTACCGGTCTACCCCACATGTAAGGTGCTAGTGCTTCTGAAAGACTATGTCTCGGTCATCCGTTTCTCAAACACCGTGTAGTGCGAGAAAACAAACGGAGGCGATCGAGTCATGTGGGGAAAAGTGCGCAAACCTCTGCAGACTGTACAAACTAATCATGATTAGCCGTGTCCCAAGTTATGGACAACTTGAGTATCTAGTACTTG
The DNA here is from genome assembly GCF_002162155.2 of Triticum dicoccoides. NCBI lineage: Eukaryota > Viridiplantae > Streptophyta > Magnoliopsida > Poales > Poaceae > Triticum > Triticum dicoccoides. The sequence continues at coordinate 205,951,859 of NC_041390.1, read as the reverse complement.
AATATCGAGTGAATCTCAACATGTTACCTCTAATTAATGTTATTGGGTTTTAATTATTTTTAATTGGGATTGAGAATGCTGTCAACCATTCTCAATGTTTCACAACCACCATGATAGTTAAATAAAATTTATTCCTTTGCAGTAGGGAAAAACTGGCTTTACGCAAAACTGTAACCATAGAGCTTTCCCCCAGCCATATATGCATATAGTATAGCTGTTTCATTCCATTACTCTCTATGTGTTACATTGCCAGCATATTCCATGTGCTGACCCGTTTTCGGGCTGCAACGTTAATGTTGCAGACTTTTCAGACGGCGATTGATGTGCGTTTAGGTCGTGGCCCTATACTCAGTGATGCCGCTGGAGTTGATGGACCCCTTTATCTTTCGAGTCTTCCGCTGTTATCTTATTATATGGCCTTAAGCCATATTTATTGTAATAAGTTCTTTTTGAGCCATCGATGTAATAAGTGTGTGATTGCAACTCTGCTATAAAACCTCGATGTACTGTGTGGTGTCAGCATTACTGATCCAGGGATGACACCGTAGCACAGTAGACGTGATCCATTCAGGTCAGGTCGCTACAGCGGATCACGTACTTGTTTATGTGCGGCGTCGATTGCCGCTTTATGTTGGCTATGAGGTCGTCTATCCGACCGGATGGCCGTTTTATTTTTTAATTGTGGAGGATCTAAGGCCTCCTCATCAAATTCAGGTAGCAACTTTCGCTTCGGATAGCTCTTGGTGTTGAGTACTGCCGTATTTCGCTGCAGTGTTGAGTACTTCACTCCATTTTATTTTGAGTGTGTCTTGTGCATCCTTGAGCGTTTGCTTCTGTTTTTCAGACTCCTCGCCGTGGCAACAAGCCTTTGGTGGGCATTATGTTGCTCCTGGCACCTGTCCGGTGTGATGTCGTCCGGACTATTATCTTCGACGGGGTTGGGTTGTTCGGCTTGATTTTCCGTGTTGCCGTGGTCGGGCAATGGTTCACCCTGCTCTAACGCTGGGTCTATGTGATCGTTATTTCTGCCGAGGCAGGATTTGGAGTGGCGTTTACGCCACTGCTTTGACTAGTGCTCGAGGGAACCACCCTTCGCTGCGTCCTTCCGTTCCTCATCGTTATTTTCTTTGGGTGTGTCCACTATGTATACGTCATGTGATGAAGTGGGCGTCCGGTGCCCTGTGGGCAGTGGTTCCTCTTTGCCTCCCGCATCGTCGTCCATACCGTCGATGTCTTCAGAGTCGAAGTCGAGCATGTCGGTTAAGTCATCGACAAAGGCTACTAAGTGGGTGGTGGGTGGGCGGCGAATTTCTTCGTCATCCACATCCCAATCCTGCCGGAAGTAGTTCGGCCAGGACTCTCCTAACAAGGAGAGAGACCGTAATGAGTTCAGTATGTCACCAAAGGGCGAGTGCTGAAAAATATCCACGGAGGTAAACTCCATGATTGGCGCCCAATCGGATTCGACGGGCGTAGGCGGTTCGGAGCCCGTGGCCGGAGAAGGATCCGGAAGTTTGGCAACGCGGCTCTCGTGAAGGGTAAGGTCGACATTCGGCTCGATCGCCGCTAAGGATATGGCCTCCGTGTCGGGGTCTATCCACCCGTCCATGGATGGCGCAACTGGCTCCGAATTGAGGCTCGGGGCGGCTGCCGGTGCGATCTCCTGAATACGGTCCGATGGTAGAGCTAAATCGTACTCATCGTGACCGCGCGGCGCACAAGGCAGGGGCTCGAATCCGTCGAAGATCAAGTCTCCGTGGATATCGGCCGTGTAATTTAAGCTTCCAAACCCGACCTGGTGGCCAGGGGCGTAACTTTCGATCTGCTCCAGATGGCCAAGCGAGTTGGCCCGCAGTGCGAAGTCGCCGAACACAAAGATCTGTCGGGGGAGAAAAGTCTCACCCTAGACTGCGTCGCTATCGATGATCGTAGGAGCCATCAAGCATAATGGCGACGACACAGAGGAACTCTCAATGAAAGCACCAATGTCGGTGTCAAAACCGGTGGATCTCGGGTAGGGGGTCCCGAACTGTGCGTCTAAGGCGGTTGGTAATAGGAGGTAGGGGACACGATGTTTTACCTTGGTTCGGGCCCTCTTGATGGAGGTAAAACCCTACGTCCTGCTTGATTTATTCTTGATGATATGAGTATTACAAGAGTTGATCTACCACGAGATCGGAGAGGCTAAATCCTAGAAGCTAGCCTATGGTATGATTGTCTGTTGTCCTACGGACTAAAACCCTCCGGTTTATATAGACACCGGAGGGGGCTAGGGTTACACAAGGTCGGTTACAAAGGAGGAGATATACATATCCGTATGGCCTAGCTTGCCTTCCACGCCAAGTAGAGTCCCATCCGGACACAAGACGAAGTCTTCAATCTTGTATCTTCATAGTCCAATAGTCCGGCCAAAGGATATAGTCCGGTTGTCCGGAGACCCCTTAATCTAGGACTCCCTCAGGGTCGTTGGGGAAGGCACTCCTGCACTCTTCGACATCGATCTCCTCGTCCTCGGGGCCCACCTCGACGCCCTCCGCGCTACCGTCAGCGCCGCCTTCGACCTTGTCATTAGGGGAGAGCGCGATAACCTCGACGCCCTCCGCACCGCCGTCCTAGCCGCCTTCGACCTCATCATCGGAGGAGAGCGCGATAACCTCACCACCCTCCGCGTCGGTAAATATCGCCCGCTCCGTCTCCACGAGCTTCGGGTGCTGCCGACGGAGCTCTTGCATGTAGGCCTCGTCGGTGACCTCGGCCGCGAGGCGCACGCATGCCTCGCGGTCCTCCCGCGCCATAGCCTAGCTCACGACCCCTGGCTCCGGGGGAACTAGGTCAACCGGACCTGTGCCGAAGGGGAAATTGAGCCTAGCCACCGCACCGTGGTAGCAGACCTGCCAGCGATCATAATCCATGGCTGCAAGCTCGGCCGTGTGGAAGCTACCCAGCCACCGGCGGGTCTGGGTCTCTCGATCTGTAATCTCAGTGACCCATGTCCCCCACCCTTGCTACCGGACCCCGAGGTAGGACTTCGTCGGCTGCCGGGTCCGGGGGAGGACGGGGAAGTCCTCGAGCCGGCATAGGGGCGCGACGGCGGGTGGATCAGGGGACCGGTAATGGCTGATCGGGCCTGCGAAGGACGACGGGGACACCTCGGCGGCCACCTCGCCGGCGTCGGGCGAAAAGGCCGTGATAAACCTATTTTTGGCCATTTTCTCCTCGAGCTCCCCGACACACAGGTAGAGGTTGAGGATGGAGGCGCCGGGGATGGCGGCGTCCTACCAATGGTTTCGACGGTTGTGTGTGTCTGTGTGAGCGGAGGTTGTCTTTGTGGAAATATTGCGGTAACTGAAAATTTTACTAGGCGGGAGTAACAAGGCGGGGCTACTAAAAATTTGGATCCAGGGCGAGCAGATATTTTTGAGATTGCGAGGGATGCATAGGCGAGAGTAAAATTCCGGGGCTACTCAAAATTTGAATCAAGGGACTGAAGCAGAGAGGGAGTAACAGACATCGCACATGGTCCGCACATACAAATGGTGTGCTATCAAACATTAAAACCTTCCAGGCGGTAGATATTTTCGAGATTGCAAGGGATGCAGAGGTGGGAGTTTTTGGGGAGCGAGCTAGTGTGCTTGACACGCCGGCTATGGAATGTAGCTGATGCACCATCTCACGTAAGCCATAGGCGTACTATATACACTGACGGTGCTCCAAGATATTTTGTACTACATCTCACACGATTGGCGATAATAAACTGTGTGGGGTCTACTTGATTTGAATTACAAAATTGGGTCACAGCGGAAATGGACGCTCTTTGAATTGCTAGATCTTTTATCTGAAGTGAACATGCAACTATATGTGTGTCGTAAAAGAATTGGAATTATTGAGGGTTCGTTTGGACATTTTAAACATTAAACTGTTTTTAGCCATTTCAGGTGCACAATTCAAAATTAAACTACATGCACATGCTCCAGTGCATACAAATTGGTTAAAAATCAAATCTATGTCCTTCAGTGCATGCTTAGGTCCCATGCAAGAAATGGGAATGAATTTTGCAAGGCTCGTTTGGCCTTTCTTTATACATTAACTGGGTTTTCTAAGCATTTTATGTGCATAATTCAAATTTGAACTACAAGAACATGCTCTAATGCACTAAAGTTGGTTGAAAAATCACATGTGTGTTCTTTGGTGAATTTCTAGGTCCCATTCAAGAGATGGGAATGAATTTGAAACACCAGGCCACTGTTGATTGCCAACAAAATGTTGAGATACCTGGTTTTTAAATTCTAGTAAATCCAACACTTGTCTGAAATTCATGAAACTTGGCATGCTATCATGGAGCGGCATCAACATGCCGTGGTGAAAATTTTGTCCCATTTGGGGCATGTTTGGGTACAAGCTTCTCACAAACCAGAGCTTCTCACAACAAGCATGATGGTTTAGATAGGGAACGTACCACCTTTGGGGATGGGACGATATCCATTGCCTCTTATTGATTTCAAAAAAATTCTAGTGCCAACATAGAACAACAAGAGTGTTGTGTTTAATTTTGGAATTTTTCGTGGTTCATTTGGCCTTTTTTATACATTAACTGGGTTTTCTAAGAATTTTATGTGCATAATTCAAATTTGAACTACAAGCACATGCTCCAATGCACCAAAGTTGGTTGGGAAATCACATGTGTGTCCTTGGGTGAATTTCTAGGTCCCATGCAAGATGGGAATGAATTTCAAACACCGGGGCACTGTTGATTGCCGGCAAAACATTGAGATACCTGGTTTTTAAATCCTAGTAAATCCAAAACTTGTCTGAAATTCATGAAACTTGGCATGCTATCATGGAGCAGCATCAACATGTCGTGTGAAAATTTTGTCCCATTTGGGGAAGGTTTGGGTATAAGCTTCTCACAAACCAGGGCTTCTCACAACAAGCATGATGGTTTCCATAGGGAAGGTACCACCTTTGGGGACGGGACGATATCCGTTGCCTCTTATTTCTTTCAAAAAAATTCTAGTGTCAACATAGAACAACAGGAGTGTTGTGTTTAATCTTGGAATTTTTCAGGGTTTGTTTGGCCTTTTTTATACATTAACTGCGTTTTCTAGGCATTTTATGTGCATGATTCAAATTTGAACTACAAGCACATGCTCCAATGCACCAAAGTTGGTTGAAAAATCACACGTGTGTCCTTGGGTAAATTTTGAGGTGCCATGCAAGAGATGGGAATGAAATTCAAACACCATTGCACCATTGATTGCCGGCAAAACGTTGAGATGCCTCGTCTTTAAATTCTAGTAAATCCAAAACTCATCTAAAATTCATGAAACTAGGCATGCTATCATGGAGTGGCATCAACATGCCGTGGTAAAAAATTTATCCCATTTGGGGCAGGTTCGGGTATAAGCTTCTCACAAACCAGAGCTTCTCACAACAAGCATGATGGTTTCGGTAGGGAACGTACCACCTTTGGGGACGGGATGATATCCATTGCCTCTTATTGCTTTCAAAAAAAATTCTGGTGTCAACATAGAACAACATAAGTGTTGTGTTTAATCTTGGAATTTTCGGGGTTTGTTTGGCCTTTTTTATACATTAACTGGGTTTTCTAGGCATTTTATGTGCATAATTCAAATTTGAACTACAAGCACATGCTACAATGCACTGAAGTTGGTTGAAAAATCACATGTGTGTCCTTGGGTGAATTTCTAGGTCCAATGCAAGAGATGGGAATGAAATTCAAACACTAGGGCACTATTGATTGCCGGCAAAACGTTGAGATGCCTAGTTTTTAAATTCTAGTAAATCCAAAACTCGTCTGAAATTAACGAAACTTGGCCTGCTATCATGGAGCGGCATCAACATGCCGTGGTAAAAAATTGTCCCACTTGGGGTAGGTTTGGGTATAAGCTTCTCACAAACCAGAGCTTCTCACAACAAGCATGATGGTTTTGATAGGGAACGTCCCACCTTTGGGGACGAAACGATATCCATTGCCTCTTATTGCTTTCAAAATTTTTATAGTGTCAACATAGAACAACAGGAGTGTTCTGTCAATTTTTGTGATTTTCGGGGTTCGTTTGGACATTTTTAGGCATTAACTAGGGTTTCTAGGCATTTTATGTGCATAATTCAAATTTGAACTACAAGCACATGCTCCAATGCACTAAGGTTGGTTGAAAAATCTAATATGTGTCCTTGGGTGAATTTCTAGGTCCCATGCAAGAGATGGGAATAAAATTCCGGCAAGACATTGAGACGCCTAGTTTTTTTAATTCTAGTAAATCCAAAACTCATCTGAAATTCATGAAACTTGGCATGCTATCATGGAGCGCCATCAACATGCCATGTTAAAATTTTTGTCCCATTTGGGGCAGGTTCAGGTATATGCTTCTCACAAACGAGAGCTTCTCACAACAAGCATGATGGTTTCGGTAGGGAACATCGCACCTTTGGGGACGAAACGATATCCATTGCCTCTTATTGCTTTCAAATTTTTTCTCGTGTCAACATAGAACAACAGGAGTGTTGTGTCAATTTTTTGATTTTTTGGGGTTCGTTTGGACATTTTTATGCATTAACTGAGTTTTCAATGCATTTATGTGCATAATTCAAATTTGAACTACATGCACATGCTGCAGTGCATATAAACTGGTTGAAAAATCAAATCTATGTCCTTGGGTGCATGCTTAGGTCCCATGCAAGAAATGGGGATGAATTTCAAACACCAGGGCACCACTGATTGCCGGGAAAACACTAAGATGCCTGGTTTTTAAATTCTAGTAAATCCAAAACTCGTCTGAAATTCATGAAACTTGGCATGCTATCATGGAATGGCACCCGACATGCTGTGGCATTTTTCGTGTCCATTTTGGGAGAAGGCGCACTCGAATAATGACAGCCAACAAAGGCATTTTGAAAAAAATAGCTGCCACTTTAATATCTCAAACATTTGTATAATTCAAACCATGTGCGTTCTGTTAACCATTCACGTGACGCCACGTGTCTTGGTTTTAATGGGTGTAGGAGGTGCCGTGCGGACAGCTGCTTGACCTCGAATGAATGGGAGGCGTGCGAGAACAGTCCGGTGCGCAGGCTAACCGAGAGGCGTGCAAGCTGTCCTCCAATGCGCAGGCTCACCAGGAAGCGTGCGTGCTGTACGCTGCGCAGGCTCACTGGGAAAGGGGGCCCTTTGACTTGCATGGCCACCCGCCTTCCTCTCCATTAATGGCGCCCGAGCCGCTGTTTAATACGGCCGGCCTTATTGTTCGCCTCCCATTCGCCTCCCTCCCACAAACCTCCACCAACGCCATGGCGCAGAATGATCATCTGCCACTAGTCTTCAAGTTTGGTAAAGTCGACTCCGAGCTGGAGGAGATAGAAAATAAGGAGGAATGGGGCCTCATGGACATGGCCCAGAACAAGCTGGCCACGACAGTTGCTGCCCCCGCTCCCGTCCCAACTCCCATCCACGCGCTCGTGCTAGCGACCATCCCCGTAGCATTGACGGGCTGGTCGCCGAGCACTATTGCAGAGCTGGAAGCCGCGGGCATCAGCGAGGTCCCCACGGACCCGCGCGAGCTCGTGTACATGCCAGTGCCAGCGCATGTGGCCGTGCCCGTGCGCGCCCCTCCACCCATCGTGGCGCTGGCCCCCATGCGTTTGGCTACACCCGCCGCGCCCGTGCCCCTACCCGTGCGTGCCCCTTCACCCACCGCAGCGCCGGTCCCTGTGCATTTGGATACACCTGCCGCGCACGTGCCCGTGCCCCCCTCAGCGGCATGGGACACTGCCGTCGACCGCTACCTCTCAGCGGCGCCAGTTTCCATCCTCCCACGGCCCGCCCGTCGATCGCGCGATGACATGTTGTTCGATTTACAAGTGAAGAACATTTTGTGCTGCCTTGAAGACTTCAACAACGGCGTCCCCGAGGACGACAACGACAACGACGGCACGACACGCTGCCTCCGCCTCCACCGGAAATAGTTTTTTTGGGGTTTAATATTGTATCTCGAATTCTCGATCATATGAATATAAATTCGCAATGCGACCTAATGAAAGACATGGTTTGAACGAACTTGCATTTTCTCTCTCTTAATGTATAGACTTATCAAACGATTTTCTTTTGAAAAAACGTCAATGGTTTTCAAATATAAAACACTCATCACAAATGTTTTAGTTAGAACACCCGTATGCAAATCGACAACTTCCCCAGGAAGCCAAGGGAAAATGTGCCAATCAGGATTTCTGCATCCCTTCAATGCAAACGGTTGTTTTGCATGACCCATGTGCAAGCACGTACAAACAATTGAGTAAGATTTGCATATCTGTCATTTTGGGTATGTTGCCATTTGTCAAACTTGAAAGATTGACATTTGTCTATCTAGTAATATTGCCATTTTTCAACCTTGTAACACTACGATTTGTCAAAATATGCAGCTGCAAATCACTAGCACTATCTAATTTTTGCAACTAAAATCACTAGAACTGTTCATATGGACACCACTAGCAGGCACGAGTTGACGGACACATATGCAAATGTACCATTGATTACATACAACAAGTCATCAACCCACAACGACAACGAGGATACATGTTGGATTATAGATCATTTTCAACAAAACATTCTAGTAAAGTTTTTCTCACACAACAAACAACAAAGCGATGAAATGAACTTCAGCTCAACCACTCGTCAGCATTGGAAACACTTGCTTTGAACCGGAAGTGATTCTCTGGGAAAGCCAGCTACTGTCAATCTCGAGACCAACGCAGGACTGATCATCGAGGCTGAAGCGGCCTATGTCAGGACCCATATTGGGATGGTAGGGAAGCATACTAATGTATGAGGTATAGATACAGTTGCTTCTCATAAATGGTAGTAACGTTGTGTCAACAACAGCTGGATCGCCTTCCACCATCATTGGATAGTTTTGTCCAAGGAAGGGCGAGTTTCCTCGAAGACTTTCAATACTGAACCAGGGAGAAGGTGTTGGCACTAGTACACTAGTACCCATCCCGAATACCCTACAACAAATGTTGGAGTAGATCCGGAGAGTGCGACCATGCGAGACAACACCCGCTTCCTTAGTAACATACAGACAAGAAGAGGTGATCTATCAAAATAAGTTGCCGGGCGCCACTGAGTATATGGGTCCTGCTCGTCCTCATGCTCGTAAAGTTTTTCAAGTATAGGTGGTGGGATGTTCACAGGACCTTGGAAACACAAGAAGGTTAATTAGTAAAGGGAAACTAGCTAACCCGCATGCATGTGGATTAAACAATTATAATTATGGTGGAGGACAAACGTACAGAAAGCATCAGGATTCCATGCAAAAACAGTGCCACGAGTGGTGGCAGGAAACACAAGACCCTCGTATTCAATTTCATCAAAGTACTCATCCGTGTACAGAAATTGATTTTTGAGCAATATCCATCGAGGCGTGGAAGTAAGGACGGCAACAAGCTTGCCGAAGATAGCAACAACTTCATAGTTCGTGTAATCCCAAGAGTGATTGGGAACTTGACAAATTGCTATCTTCCATAGAACACAGCCAGCATGATCATATTTGAACTCATGTAGAATTCCAATGTACTCAACCTCTGGGCGGTCGCCTAAGATTTTAGGAAGTGGAACCCGATGACGAGTGTACACATTCACAAGTTCCCACTCGCAGTTGTAACTAGTATAAACAACTCAATCTCCATTTGCGCCTGCCCAAGCCTTTCCCTCAAGCGATGGCATCTTAACATCATACATATCATTATCAAGCGGCATCAACTTACACAAGGCGAGGCTTCCCTCATCCCTGCGCCAGTTAGCAGGGTCACGACGAAGAAGGTAGGTGAGATCAAACCGCTCCTGGACCCTTGGGTTCCTTTTAATGATGTTATTAGTTGAGTTGAGAATGGTCTTGAACGAACCTGCCATGCTAGCCAAGGTGATGACATCGCACCGATCAATGAGTTCCTCCACCCCATCATCATTCAGATCGGGGCAAGATTAACGGGGTCGTTTCCAGACTGCTCCCTCCATGGAGTAGACATCGAACAATGGCAGAAGGAAGGGTGAAGGAAAGTGGAGGAGGGGGGAAGAGATAGCATGCAGCAGCAGTTCCAAATCGGGAGGGAAAGGCGAAGAGTCGGTGGACGGTTTCCACGGAACATGAAGAGGCGCCTGGGGAGTGAACGGTAGCCACACAGGTCACACACTGATGACAAGGCCCGAGTGAACCGCATGCGTATATCACACACACCTTGATCTGGCTGACCGTTTATTTTGTGTTGCCTAATCACAAGCAGTTCATCTGAGTGAACCGTATGCTGTATATCGCACACACCTTCATCTGGCTGCCCATTTCTTTTGTTCTCCTCATCAAAAGCAGTTCATCCGAGTGAACCGTATCTTGTATATCGCACACTCCATCATCTGGCTGCCCGTTTCTTTTGTTCCTCCTCATCACAAACAGTTAATTGAACTGAACCATATGCACTTCATCGCACACGCAACTAAAATCTTAACCGTGTTTGATGCATCCGTCATCGTAAACGTTTTGTACATTTTTGACGGTTTTCATACACCACCGTTTCTGATTATTGCATCGCACACAGTTTCTCAAAGGATCTTTGATCGTAGTGTCACGTTAGCAGCATCCTGTAGTAATGTAGACCATTAAGCAACACCTCATCCCCTTTTAATAGTATTGGCTTTCCTCTGGACTCAATGTGATCTTGGATCACTAAAGTAGAAATGAAGAGTCTTCAGCTTTTTCCAACATGTGTCTTGACACCTTGATGAGGTTCCACATCCTCTAGTTGTTAAAATGCCATTGTTGAACTTATCTAAAATATATTAGATAAAAGTATTAGTCCAACAAGAGATATGTTGACATTAATTACCAAAATCATCAGGGAGCACTTGTGCTTTCAGGATAGCTGGCCCTGGTCATTCTCTGCCCAAAAATTATCGATGATCGCGTGTTGGACAGTTCTTCTGTTGTGGTTTCTGGTACTAACAGACTGCAATAGGAGAGGAGCATTATCCGCTACCGCTACTCTATTGATCCATTGGTCTTTACATGTCACATTCGATTCTTCACCCACTATGATCTTGACAAAGCTATAAAACCCCCTCGAGCTTTGTCATCCACTGTCATGTCCAGGCCTTGCCCATGCCTATTTGGGTCGGATCTTCTCAGCCACTCCCATTGTACTCGAAGCGTGATGCTTGTAAGCTCATGTTTTTAATCCCGAGGCCTCCGAAGCGAGTCGGATGGAAAATCATATCCCAGGCGATGAGGCATTGACTATCGTTGTTCTTGCCCTTCCCTACCCAACAGAAGGACCACATCCATGTGTTGATGTCCTCAATAACTCAGGTCGGGAGTCAAGCACTAGTAATGATGAATCAATCTGGTTGTGATCATTGACTTGATGATGATTAGCCTCCCTGGTCACTGAATGAATCCATGCTGCCACGCTGGAATGAAGTTCTTGACCTGGTCGATGAGCGGCTGCTAGTACGCTTTGGTTAGCTAGTTTATCACAAGTTGAAGACCTAGGTAGCGGCAGGGAAAGTATCCGAGCTTGCATTGCAACATCACCTCTACTATTTGTTTATCTAGCTCATTTTTCCTAATGAGGATCACATTAGAATTGATGTAGTTGATCCATAATCCAGAGGCTTCACAAAAGATGTCAAAAGTAGTTTTCACAAAACTAATATCTTGCGATGAAGGTATGATGAATAGGGCAAGACCATCAACATATATCGACAACCTTTGGGTGGCAGAGATCTCTTTGAACAAGCTTAGTAATCCTTCATCGCTTGCCTTGTTGATTACGTAGGCGAGGGAGTCCATTGCGATGACGATGAGTAGGCACTACTGCATGATGCTGCTAATGCGACACTATGATCAGAGACCCTTCGGCGAAACTGTATGCGATGCCGTAATCGCAAACGATGGTGTAAAAAACCGTAAAAAGGGTGCAAAATGTTTGCGATGACGGATGCATCAAACACCATTCAGATTTTAGTTGCATGTGTGAAGCAGGGCATACGGTTGATCCAGACGAACCGTTTGTGATTAGACAGAACAACAAAAACGGGCAGCCATATTAATGCGTGTGCGATATACGGCATACGGTTCTCTCCGGTGAACTGTTTTACTATTAGGGAAAGCAACAGAAACGGTCAGCCAGATCAAGGTGTGTGTGATATACAACATACGTTCAGTCGAATGAACTGTTTCGATTAGGGAAGAGAACATAAACGGTTCAACTTAACAAGATGTGTGTGATACGCGGCGAAAAGGCCCGGAGGTTAATTCGAGAACAAGTACACAGAGGTTAATTTCACATACATGACTTATAAGTTTCACAGAATTCATATCACTTTTTTTGGAAAACATTTAATTGCATTGAATGTATATAATGCTCCGTCCTATTAGTTGAATTAACCTCGGGTCCATGTTTTGGAAACATGTCGTAAAGTAACGGGAATTCTGTTAGATGAGCTATCGGTAGGGAAGCTGGTACTTGCTGCTGTAGGATCCCTCTTTGCATCCTTTGTTGGGCACCCGGATGACCGACTGTTGTCGTCCTATGGTCAATGCCACGTCCCCCGCAGGGCAGTTTTTGTAGCGGGTAACTGCATCATCGCTCCGCGCCCGGCGCAACCGCATGCACACGAACGTGCGTGATCATGCCCCGCTCGCAAACACTGGCAGCACAACTTATAAATTGACCGATGGAGTACTAGTTACAGTGATGCATATAATTAAGCAAATGGATCACACATGTCTGTATTGACTAGAATGAGAATGCAATAGCACAATAAGAATTAAGGCCACGATGATGCGATCGCAGTGGTGGTTACAGGAGGCAAGAAGAGAGATGCATCCATCAATGTACGACCTCCTCCTCAACTCAGTGCGCCGGGCCACCATCCGGCGGCAAAGGAGCGGCGAATTTTGTGGCGAGGTCAAGGTGCTTCTCAGCTAAGGCATCCAAGGCTTCCAGCCAGTTGAAGAAGGCCAACGTCGTAGCGTCCTCACTGGCCTTGTAGACACCTATGTACAAGATTCACTCGTACACATGGATGTGTAGGTCTATGGTTTCTTGCAGGGTGAGGCGCCTCGCGGCGAGCGCGACCTCCAGTGTAACACCCCCAATAATTAGTTATAGTGAACCACTGCTAATTATGCCATGTCATCGTGCTTCACTAAGCCATAATGCCACCTGTCCAAAAATAAAGTTTAAATTCAAGTTTTAAAATAAAGTCAATTACTTCTTCAGATAATTAAACAAAATAGTTCATAATACTGAAATTAATCCCAAAGCAATTATAAAAATAAAACCAACATTATTTTAATTATTAGAATGCCCTTATCCTATTTAATTGTGGATCGGCAGCAAACAATTTGGCCCCTTTTAATTTAAACAAATATTTCAGCGTTTCAGAATGATTTGAAACTTTGTGTGCTAGTGCAAAATATGAGCTAGTATTTTTGTGCAAGGTAACACAAGCAACTAAATTCATTTGCTTTGCCAAGTAACTTAAAACAGAAAAGGAATTAAGAAACAAAATGGAAATCAAAGAAAAAGGTAGAGAGCACTATGCACTTACGGCCCGTTCACTACAGGCGCTGGTCCAGCCCACTGCACCATCTCCCCTAACCTGCTGTTCATCCCCATCGCCGTGGAGGAAGCACACACGTTCGCCTTGCCGATGCACACGCGTCGTTGATCCCGTGGTTCCGTGGATGTGATAAAACCATCCTCGCTCCTCCCTCTGAAACCCTAGCCGCCCATTCGTCCCATCCCCTCGCTTACCTCTCTCCCTTTCAACTCCGCTCGTGCCCGAGCCGTCGTTGGGGTTCCCTCGTCGCCTTCGTGGCTGGAGGTGCCCCTGCCTCGAGCTACCACCATGGGGCCGCTCCGTCCTCGGCTCCATAGTCCACGCACACTCTTCCCATCACGAAGCTGCCGCGTCACGGCGCCATCGCCGGTCTTCCTCGTCTCGTGGCCACCACGGCCATCGCCGCGATTCGCACCGCCCCGACCCTCTCCAGCCTCACCGAGCCTCTCCGGCGCTCCCAGGTGAGCCTCCCACCGGATCACCCGCTTCGCCCCTCCCTCCATTTGTCGTAGACGCCAAACGTCGCTGCCGTAGACGCCGAGGTCGCGCCCTGCTCCTTATCTCCCCCCTACGACGCGCTGATGCTACTGCTTGTTGAAGCTGCTGCCTCTCGATGCCGCCCCGCACGTGCTCACACTCACCGCGACTTGCCTCGCTCGCGCTCTGCTCACCCCGGGCCTCTGTCGCGGCGCCTCCCCAGGTCGCCCGCCCGGCTCCCCTCCACCCCGCCGCGCCTGCTCCGGCCGGCCATGCTCGCCGAGCCGTGCCGGGCTGCTCCAGAGCCGCCCTCCGCTGCTTGTTGCATCCCCGGTTTGGCCGGCGTGCCCGCACCCCACCTCCCCACCAAACCGCGCCCACCCCACAGCCGCTCGTCTGCCTAGTGCCGCCGCCGCCCCGACCGCCTCCGGCCACCACCACCCGCCTACGCACCGCAGCCGCTGCCCAGCCTCGCTGGCTCTGGCCGCCGCTCGCTGCTCTGACCGCCGTGCGCCCGCGGCCTATGCTGCTGCCGACGGTGGCTGTTGCTGCTCCGGCAGTTTCTGCCACTGCCCTCTTGGCATCCCCCTAGTTTTGTTAGTTAGGACTAGTAATTAGGATTAGTTAACCCACTAACACTGACACGTGGGTCCCACTCTGTTAAAATAAAATGTTAAGTTAAATTAAAACTAGCTAAGTCAATGACACCTGGACCCCACCTGCCCTTTGACTGGTCAACTTTGACCTTTGACCCGCTGACTCAGCACACCCCCTGGCCCCACTGTAACACACATAGGCTAGAATAGCACTGGGTGACAAAAGTATATTCTGTTTTTAATTCGAATTATTATAAATCCAGAAATTCTAGAAATTGTTTAAATTTTTGAAAATTAATATAAAATAATCCATAGCTCGGATGAAAATACTTTGTACATGAAAGTTGCTTAGAACGACAAGACGAATCTGGATACGCATCCTATTCGTCTGCCACACATCCCTAGCATAGCAAACTCACAACTTTCCCCCTCCGGTCCGTCCGTCCGAAAACGCGAAACGTTGGGAATACTTTCCTGGATATTTTCCCCCTTTGCCGGTATCACTTATCCCTGCGTTAGGTCACCCCTAGCACAATGTATTGACGCGTCTCGCTTTGTGATACTTTGATTGCTTTGTTATTTATTGTGTTCCCTCTCCGTTACTTATTTCTGGTAGACCCCAAGATTGCCGGCTATCCCCAGTTCGACTACGGTGTTGACGACATGTCCTTCTTGCTAGAGCAACCAGGCAAGCCCCTCCCCCTTGATTACCAGATATCGCCTATTTTTCTCTCTAATGCTTGCATTAGAGTAGTGTAGCATGTTAATGCTTTCCGTTTATCCTATTCTGATGCATAGCCTATCATTGTTGCTACAGTTGTTGATACCTTACATGCAATGCTAAATGCTTACTATAGGATGCTAGTTTACCATCAGTGGCCCTACATTCTTGTCCGTTTGCCATGCTATACTATCGGGCCGTGATCACTCAGGAGGTGATCACGGGTATATACTTATATATATATTATATGATACTTGTGGTGACTAAAGTCGGGTCGGCTCGTAGAGTACCCATGAGTGATTTACGGATTGGGTCTGAAAGGACGTTTGTCCCGACGGCCCTCTGAGTGGATCTTTGTGGCGGAGCGACAGGGCAGGTTAAGACCTCCTAGGAGAGAGGTGGGCCTGGCCCTGATGGGCGTCCGCGGTTATTTCAAAATAACATGCTTAACGAGATCTGGGTATTTGATCTGAGTCCTCCACTGGCCTATACGCACTAACCAACTACGCGGGAACAATTATGGGCACTCGACGTCGTGGTATCAACCGAAGCCTTCTTGACATCAGCGACTGAGTGGCATGCGCCGGGTTCGACTGGAACGCCTGCTCTTGTATACGGAAGGCTATGTCTTCTCGCCGGCCGCGTACGCAACGTGCAGGTGTGCAATGGGCGATGGGCCCAGACCCCTGCGCCATAGGATTTAGACCGGCGTGCTGACCTCTCTGTTGTGCCTAGATAGGGCTGCGACGTGTTGATCTTACGAGGCCCGGCATGACCCAGAAAAGTGTGTCCAGACAAAGGGGATGGAGCATGTTGGGAAATGTGGTGCACCCCTGCAGGGAAGCTATTCGAATAGTCATGCCCCTCGGTAAAAGGACGACCCAGAGTTGTACCTTGACCTTATGACAACTAGAACCGGATACTTAATAAAACACACCCTTCCAAGTGCCAGATACAACCTGGTGATCGCTCTCTAACAGGGCGACGAGGAAAGGATCTCTGGGTAGGATTATGCTATGCGATGATACTTGGTTAACTTACCATCAACTCTCTTCTACTGCTTCAAGATGGAGGCTGCCAGAAGCGTAGTCTTCGATAGGACTAGCTATCCCCCTCTTATTCCGACATTCTGCAGTTCAGTCCACATATACTACCCATTTCATTAATACCAATGCATATGTAGTGTAGATCCTTCCTTGCGAGTACTTTGAATGAGTACTCAGGGTTGCTATGTTACTTCTTTTTCCCCTTTCCCGGTTATTGCGATTATATGAGGGAGCGATCATATGAGGGAGTCCAGGAGCCAGAGGATCCCGAGGATGATTCTACATGGAGTTCGGCTTCGAGGAGTAGTTAGGAGGTCCCAGGTGATACGTCTCCGTCGTATCTACTTCTCCAAACACTTTTGCCCTTATTTTGGACTCTAACTTGCATGATTTGAATGGAACTAACCCAGACTGATGTTGTTTTTAGCAGAATTACCATGGTGTTATTTATGTGCAGGAACAAACGTTCTCAGAATGACCTGAAACTTCACGGAGCAACTTTTCAGAAAATATGAAAAATACCTCCAAAGGATGAAGGCCAGGGGGCCCATCACCTCTCCACGAGGGTGGGGGCGCGCTTGCCCCCCTAAGGGCGCCCCCTACCTCGTGGCCCCCCTGTTGCCTCGCCGACTCCAACTCCATATATTGTGTTTCGGGGAGAAAAAAATCAGAGAGAAGAAATCATCGTGTTTTATGATACGGAGCCGCCGCCAAGCCCTAAAACCTCTCGGGAGGGCTGATCTGGAGTCCGTTCGGGGCTCCAGAGAGGGGAATCCGTCGTCATCGTCATCATCAACCATCCTCCATCACCAATTTCATGATGCTCACCGTCGTGCATGAGTAATTCCATAGTAGGCTTGCTGGACGGTGATGGGTTGGATGTGATCTATCATGTAATTGAGTTAGTTTTGTTAGGGTTTGATCCCTTGTATCCACTATGTTCTGAGATTGATGTTGCTATGACTTTGCTATGCTTAATGCTTGTCACTAGGGCCCGAGTGCCATGATTTCAGATCTGAACCTATTATGTTTTCATCAATATATGAGTGTTCTTGATCCTATCTTGCAAGTCTATAGTCACCTATTATATGTTATGATCCGTTAACTACGAAGTGACAATAATCGGGATACTTACCGATGATGATCGTAGTTTGAGGAGTTCATGTATTCACTATGTGTTAATGCTTTGTTCCGGTTCTCTATTAAAGGTATGCCTTAATATCCCTTAGTTTCTATAAGGGCCCCGCTGCCACGGGAGGGTAGGATAAAAGATGTCATGCAAGTTCTTCTCCATAAGCACGTATGACTATATTCAGAATACATGCCTACTTTATATTGATGAACTAGAGCTAGTTCTGTGTCACCCTAGGTTATGACTGTTACATGATGAACCACATTCAGCATAATTCTCTATTACCGATCCATTGCCTACGAGCTTTCCATATATTGTTCTTCGCTTATTTACTTTTCCGTTGCTATTACTATCACCACTACAAAATACCAAAAACATTACTTTTGCTATCATTATCTTTTGCTACCACTACTATCATATTACTTTGCTACTAAACACTTTGCTGCAGATACTAAGTTTCCAGGTGTGGTTGAATTGACAACTCAGCTGCTAATACTTGAGAATATTCTTTGGCTCCCCTTGTGTCGAATCAATAAATTTGGGTTGAATACTCTACCCTCGAAAACTGTTGCGATCCCCTATACTTGTGGGTTATCAAAACTATTTTCTGGCGCCGTTGCCGGGGAGCATAGCTCTATTCTTTGAGTCACTTGGGATATATATCTGCTTATCATTATGAAGAACTTTAGAGATCCAAAAACCAAGATCTATCCCTCAGCTACGAGGGGAGGTAAGGAACTGTCATCTAGCTCTGCACTTGATTCACCTTCTGTTTTGAGTAAGCTTGCGACACCTACACCTGCTTCTGCTATTCGTTCTGATATGTCGCATGTTATTGATGATGCCACTTCTGCTATGCATGATACTTATGATGAAACTACCTCTATGCCTGATACTACTATGCCACTTAGTGATTTTCTTGACGAACAACTTGCTAGGGCTAGAGAGATTGAAAATATTGAATCTGATGATACTGATGAAAGTGATGATGAAGAATCACTTGTTATTCCTAAGGGTTATGTTTTTTTATCAAGAAGCTTCTTTAGCCATTTTAGCTTGCAAAAATAGAAATGAACTCAAAAGGCTATTAGCTAAATGGAATAAGCAATCTCTAAATGCTAGAATGAAACCTGACCCTGCTTTTGCTACTTCACCTATCTTTGTTACTGATAAGGATTATGAATTCTCTGTTGATCCTGATATAATTACTTTGTTTGAATATGATCCTTTTCATGGTTATGAATCTTAAACTGTTGTGGCACATCTTACTAAATTGAATGATATAGCCACCCTGTTCACTAAAGATGAGAGAACTCGTTACTTTTACATCCTTAAAATATTTCCGTTCTCATTAAAGGGTGATGCTAAGATATGGTTTAATTCTCTTGATCTTGGTTGTGTGCGTAGTCCCCAGGATACGATTTATTACTTCTCTGCTAAATATTTCCCTGCTCATAAGAAACAAGATGCTTTAAGGGATATATAGAATTTTGTGCAAATTGAAGAAGAGAGTCTCCCACAAGCTTGGGGGAGGCTTCTCCAATTCCTTAATGCTTTACCTGATTACCCTCTTAAGAAAAATGAAATACTTGATATCTTTTATAATGGACTAACCGATGCCTCCAGAGATTACCTAGATAGTTGTGCTGGTTCTGTTTTCAGGGAAAGAACACCGGATGAAGCTGAAATTCTATTGAATAATATGTTGACAAATGAAAACAATTGGACACCTCCAAAGCCAATTCCTGAGCCAATTCTTAAACCAACTCCGAAGAAGAGGGGTATTCTATTTCTCAGTCCTGAAGATATGCAAGAGGCAAAGAAATCTATGAAAGAAAAATGTATTAAAGCTGAAGATGTTAAGAATTTACCTCCTATTGAAGAAATACATGGTCTTAATTTACCGCCTGTTGAAGCAACATATAATCTTAATCCATTACCTATTGAAGAAACTCATGGTCTTGATAACCCGACACAGGTAGTAAAGGTAAATTCTCTCTATATGTATGATAAAGCTGAAATCCCATTTACTAAATTTGCTAGCCCATGCTTAGATGAGTTTGATAAATTTATGGCTAAGCAAGAAGATTTTAATGCTTATTTTGGTAGACAATTGAAATACAATTCAAATATGCTTGAACACTTGGGTGATTATATGGCTAATGTCATAGGTGAACTTAAACTTATTAGCAAACATGCTTCTATGGTTACCACTCAAGTAGAACAAGTACTTAAATCTCAAAATGATTTTCTCAATGAATTGAATAGTAAAGATAATGATAATGTTGTTAGAGTGGCCACTAGAACTGGTAGAATGACTCAGGAACCTTTGTATCCTGAAGGCCACCCTAAGAGAATTGAGCAAGATTCTCAGAGAAATAATATAGATGTACCTAGTTCTTCTAAAAAGAAGAAATAGAAAAATGATAGGACTTTGCATGCTTCTAGTGAACCTATTACTGAAACACCTGAGAATCCAAATGATATTTCTATTTCTGATGCTGAAACTCAATCTGGTAATGAACCTGAAACTAGTGATAATGTTAATGATAATGTTCATAATGATGCTCAACCTAGTAATGATAATGACATAGAAATTGAACCTGCTGTTGATCTTGATAACCCAAAATCAAAGAATCAACATTATGATAAGAAAGACTTTGTTGCTAGGAAACATGGTAAAGAAAGAGAGCCTTGGGTTCAGAAACCCATGCCTTTTCCTCCCAAACCATCCAAGAAAAAGGATGATGAGGATTTTGAGCGCTTTGCTGAAATGATTAGACCTATCTTTTTGCGTATGGGATTAACTGATATGCTCAAAACCAATCCTTATGCTAAGTACAAGAAAGATATTATTACAAATAAAAGAAAGACAAGAAGCTGAAATTTCCACCATGCTTGCTAATTATACTTTTAAGGGTGGAATACCAAAGAAACTTGGAGATCCCGGTGTACCAACTATACCATGCTCCATTAAAAGAAACTATGTTAAAACTGCTTTCTGTGATCTTGGAGCCGGTGTTAGTGTTATGCCTCTCTCTTTATATCATAGACTTGACTTGAATAAGTTGGCACCTACTGAAATATCTTTGCAAATGGCTGATAAATCAACTGCTATACCCGTCGGTATTTGTGAGGATGTGCCTCTTGTAGTTGCAAACGTTACTATTTTAGCAGACTTTGTTATTCTTGATATTCCTGAGGATGATACTATGTCTATTATTCTTGGAAGACCCTTTTTGAATACTGTAGGGGCTGTTATTGATTGCACTAAGGGCAATGTCACTTTTCATGTTAATGATAATGAGCATACGGTACACTTTCTGAGGAAACAACCTCAAGTTCATAGTATCAATTCTATTGAAAAAATTCCATCGATTATATTTGGAGGTTTTGAATTTCCTCTTCCTATTGTCAAGAAGAAATATGATATTCTTATTATTGGGGATGTGCATATCCCCGTTGAGGTAACATAGTGTTATTCGAAATTTCTCCGGTTCCATGTTTTTCGGAATGAGTTCGTTAACAAGACTTGATCAACCTTGTTAGTGGATTCCTTTTGATGATCATGAGATGGATGAAACTAAAAGGCACAACCTTCTGTACCCCACTTTTACTTTCTGTTATTTATATTAAATAAAATAAAAATAAATATTTTCTGTCTGTTATCTGATTATCTGTGCAATATAAAAATACCTCGAAAATAAAAGTTCTCCAAATGCCCTGAAATTTAAATATGATTTTTCCAGAATATTTGAGAATATTTGGCACTGAGAACACAGTAGGGGGGTCAACCACCTGCCCACGAGGGTGGAGGGCACGCCCTACCCCCTGGGCGCGCGCCCCTGCCTCGTGGCCCCACTGTGGCCCTCCTCCACTTATCCCTTCACCCATACACTTCTTCTTCCTACCACAAACACGAATAACCAGCTCAAACCCGAGTCCAAGCTCGTTTTGCTGCCATTTTCGATCTCCTTGCTCAAAGCACCTCTCACAAAACTGCTTGGGGAGATTGTTCCTTGGTATGTGACTCCTCCATTGGTCCAATTAGTTTTTGTTCTAGTGCTTTATTCATTGTATATTTTTGCTGTTTAGGTGACCTTGTTCTTGAGCTTGCATATCAAATTTATATGGTCAAAAGTAGTTTTGATGCATGATATAGGCCCTAGGCACTTGTAGGAGTAGTTCCTATCAATATTATTGAGTTTGGTTTACTTTTATTTTGAAGTTACTAAAATTTTCAGAATTTTTCAGAAAATGATGAGGAGACTTTTGAGGGGCTCATTGAGCCAAAGCTCGAAGGAAAAGGCACCAAAGCCTAAGTATAATCTGCCTCGCACCGCGGAGGTTCGGGCGTGTGAATGGCCTTCAGATGATTTCTTGAGAGCAGCCGGTATTTATGAAGATTTTCATGAATTGGATAAGAATGCAGGCCTCACCGCTTTCCTCCGCGACCAATGCGATCGGTATCTCTTACTCATAAATACCTTTGTGCAAAACTTTCATTTCCATTCTAGGAGCTCACCACCTATGGTGGAGTTTCATTTATATGATGAGCATAAGGAGATGTCACTCTATGATTTTTGTCTGGTTTGTTTAGTCCCTTTTGAGGGCAAGACAGAAGAACCACATCACGATGATGTGGAGGGGTTTATTGATACTATCACTGTAGGGGAAACAAGGAAGGTTTCTGATGCACGAATCACTAGCATACATTTTCCTGTTTTACGTTACTTTGCATTATTTGCTAGTCGTTGTTTAATTGGTCGCGGAAACTGTGAAAACCTTAGTACCCTAATATTATTATTTTTCTCCACGGTTTATACGGTGATAACTCGGTTAGTATAGGCGGCATTATTGCTTAACGGTTAAGTCTGAACCATACCAAGGGCCCCATCTTTGGAGGCATCTATGCTTCACGCCTAGCTGCACATTTTAACATACCCATTAGGCATTATGAGAAGGAAGAAAAGGTGTTGCCTCGTGTTTATCTAGATTATAAAGGTATGGTGGCACATGATTTTATTGTTAAGAATAGGGAAGGAGAGCTTAAATACCAACTGTTGTTTAATAAACATCATCCTAAGACTATTACCCTGCCTACCACTTCTTTGGTTGATTTATCTGTAGGCCAGTACCTTGTTCCGTTAAAGGCTATTCATGCCTATCGGAACCCTTCACCAGCCATGGAGCCAGAGCCGGAACCACAAGTTGATCCTCCACGACAGTCTAATTACCAGTGGGACCCGGAGATGATTGTCAGCCAGTGGCAATCGAAGTCTTCATATTCTTCTTCTCAGTACGATCCCAACTACTATTATGGATATCCACCAGGCCAGCCGTGGCCATAGACCAACTTAGGCCAAAATTCTAAGCTTGGGGGAGTACGTATTTCCCACCGATATTACATTTATGTTCACACACTCATTGCTAGATATCGGTGCTCATACTTTTTCATTGTATCATCCATGCTAGTTTAATTTCCTTTTTATGCTTTCTTCTTGTGTGTTTAATTAATAAACCTTAAGAAAAACCAAAAAAATTGTTGTAGCTTTTAATTAGTTTAATTTCCATGCTTGTAGTACTAATTAAAAAGAAAACCCAAAAAGATTTCCTGTTCTTCTTTTGCTTGTTGGGAGCTTTCCCGTGTAAATAGTTTTATTTCATTTCTTTTCTTTGGGGGTCGATAGGAGAAGACCATAATTAAATTGTTGAAGTGGCTCTTATACGCATTACTATTTATCTGACAAAACAGCCCATATTGCCTTGTCTTCTCCTGTTTATTGAATGCCTGCAGATTCCAGCTTAGTCCAATGCACGTGCACTATTATTATTATTCACATCGTTCGTTCGTGCAAGTGAAAGGCAATTATGATAATATATGATGGACTGGCTGAGATGAGAAAAGCTGGTATGAACTCGACCTCTTTTGTTTTTGTAAATATGATTAGTTCATCGTTCCTGATTCAGCCTATTATGAATAAACATGCTTGCAATGACAAATAGAGATCATAGTTTCTTGTGCCATGCTTGATTAGCTATGAGTTATAAGGGTTTACCTTGCGTGCCAACATGCTATTGAGATAGTTATGATGTGGTATGATAGGGTGGTATCCTCCTTTGAATGATTTAAGTGACTTGACTTGGCGCATGTTCACGCATGTAGTTGAAACAAAATTAACATAGCCTTCACGATATTTATGTTCATGGTGGATTATATCCTACTCATGCTTGCATTCGATGTTGATTAATTTTAATGCATGTTCATGACTGTTGTCGCTCTCTAGTTGGTTGCTTCCCAGTCTTTTGCTAGCCTTCACCTGTACTAAGCGGGAATACTGCTTGTGCATCCAAACTCCTTAAACCCCAAAGTTATTCCACATGAGTCCACTATACCTGCCTATATACGGTATCTACCTGCCGTTCCAAATAAATTTGTATGTGCCAAACTCTAAACCTTCAAATAAATATCCTGTTTTGTATGCTCCAATAGCTCATATATCACCTAGGGTTGTCTGTATCTTCCATGTTAGGCGGGTTATTCTCAAGAGGAGTGGACTCCGCTCCTCCCTCACGAGATAAATGGGTGGTCACCGGGATGCCCAGTCCCATGCTTTATGCAAACTAAATCAAAATAATTGCAAACAAAACTCCCCCTGGGACTCTTGTTAGTTGGAGGGACTCGTTGTTTCGAGCAAGCCATGGATTGATGCTTGTTGGTGGAAGGGGGAGTATAAACTTTACCATTCTGTTTGGGAACCGCCTATAATGTGTGTAGCATGGAAGATATCGCCATCTCTTGGTTGTTATGTTGACAATGAAAGTATACTGCTCAAAATATCATTCACCTCTGTTTCAAAACCGAGCTCTGGCTCCTCTACAAATCCCTGCTTCCCTCTGCAAAGGGCCTATCTATTTACTTTTATGCTGAGTCATCATCCTCTTCTTAAAAAGCACCAGTTGGAGAGCACCGCTGTCATTTGCATTCATTATTGTTAGTTTACATTGAGTATGACTTGACTGGATCTCTTTTACCATGAATTACAATGTCTAGTCAGTCCTTGGTCTTTAAAGGTGCTCTGCATTTATGTTTTGCGGTCTCAGAAAGGGCTAGCGAGATACCACCTTGTTATATCATATTATGATTGTTTTGAGAAAGTGTTGTCATCCGAGATTTATTATTATTGCTCGCTAGTTGATTATGCTATTGATATGAGTAAACTTGAGACCTATGCGTTATTGTGAATGTGGTTAGTTATAATCTTTGCTGAAAACTTGAATGCTGGCTTTACATATTTATAACAACAAGAGCAAACAGAGTTTGTAAACGTGTTTCTTTATCACTTTCAGTTTGTCAACTGAATTGCTTGAGGACAAGCAAAGGTTTAAGCTTGGGGGAGTTGATACGTCTCTGTCGTATCTACTTTTCGAAACACTTTTGCCCTTGTTTTGGACTCTAACTTGCATGATTTGAACGGAACTAACCCGGACTAACGCTGTTTTCAGCAGAATTACCATGGTGTTATTTATGTGCAGGAACAAACATTCTCGGAATGACGTGAAACTTCACGGAGAAACTTTTCAGAAAATATGAAAAATACATGCAAAAGATGAAGGCCAGGGGGCCCACCACCTCTCCACAAGGGTGGG
This sequence comes from Triticum dicoccoides, assembly GCF_002162155.2. NCBI lineage: Eukaryota > Viridiplantae > Streptophyta > Magnoliopsida > Poales > Poaceae > Triticum > Triticum dicoccoides. The sequence goes on along the minus strand of NC_041390.1, from coordinate 205,926,604 downwards.
GGCGCGCCCCCCTACCTCATGGGCCCCCTGTTGCCTCTCTGACTCCAACTCCATATATTGTGTTTCAGGGAGAGAGAAAATCAGAGAGAAAAATCATCACGTTTTACGATACGGAGCCACCGCCAAGCCCTAAAACCTCTCGGGAGGGCTGATCTGGAGTCCGTTCGGGGCTCCGGAGAGGGGAATCCGTCGCCATCGTCATCATCAACCATCCTCCATCACCAATTTCATGATGCTCACCACCGTGTGTGAGTAATTCCATCGTAGGCTTGCTGGACGGTGATGGGTTGGATGGGATCTATCATGTAATCAAGTTAGTTTTGTTAGGGTTTGATACCTAGTATCCACTATGTTCTGAGATTGATGTTGCTATGACTTTGCTATGCTTAATGCTTGTCACTAGGGCCCGAGTGCCATGATTTTAGATCTGAACCTATTATGTTTTCATCAATATATGAGTGTTCTTGATCCTATCTTGCAAGTCTATAGTCACCTATTATGTGTTATGATCCGTTAACCCCGAAGTGACAATAATCGGGATACTTACCGGTGATGACCGTAGTTTGAGGAGTTCATGTATTCACTATGTGTTAATGCTTTGTTCCGGTTCTCTATTAAAAGGAGGCCTTAATATCCCTTAGTTTCTATAAGGACCCCGCTGCCACGGGAGGGTAGGACAAAAGATGTCGTGCAAGTTCTTTTCCATAAGCATGTATGACTATATTCGGAATACATGCCTACATTACTTCGATGAACTAGAGCTAGTTCTGTGTCACCCTAGGTTATGACTATTACATGATGAACTGCATCCAGCATAATTCTCTATCACCGATCCATTGCCTACGAGCTTTCCATATATTGTTCTTCGCTTATTTACTTTTCCGTTGCTATTGCTATCATCACTACAAAATACCAAAAACATTACTTTTGCTATCATTACCTTTTGCTACCGTTACCACTACTATCATATTACTTTGCTACTAAACACTTTGCTGCAGATACTAAGTTTCTAGGTGTGGTTGAATTGACAACTCAGCTGCTAATACTTGAGAATATTCTTTGGCCCCCCTTGTGTCGAATCAATAAATTTGGGTTGAATACTCTACCCTCGAAAACTATTGCGATCCCCTATACTTGTGGGTTATCACCAGGCATGAGGCCTTGCCTTTTGGATCGTTGCTACTTTTGTGCTAGCCTTCTTAAGGCAAACTTGTTTAACTTATGTCTGTACTCAGATATTATTGTTTTTGCGGACTCTTGTGTATTCGAGCTTATGTATTCGAGCCCTCGAGGCCCCTGTCTTGTATTATAAAGCTTGTATTATTTTAATTTGTGTCTAGAGTTGTGTTGTGATATCTTCCCGTGAGTCCCTGATCTTGGTCGTACACATTTGCGTGCATGATTAGTGTATGGTCAAATCGGGGGCGTCACAAGCTGGTATCAGAGCCGACTGCTGTAGGAATCCCCCTTCCACACTCCTTGGTGGAAGTCCTGTCTAGACATTGCAAAACTTTTACTAACATGGTTGTGTGTCTTACGGGCCCGCATTGCCATTGGGTGGTATTAGAATCTTTTACTCCTCGATCTTTACTTTGGGACTCTGATCTCTCTTCTATTTGGGTTAAATGAATTTTGCTAAATCTAACATTAGGATCTCGTGATCACTTTCACCTGGAGAGCACCTTATTACCGATGATCGTCTGCTGCACGAGAAGATTCCGAGGTTACTCTACGATGTTCTCCCGAGAAACTTGTACCCACCACCTTTGCAAATTCTCTACCACTATTATATCCTTATTGATAACTGCATAACACCTGCCATTCTTACATTCCATCCTATTGATCTTGTGATTACAAGATGTCCTGAACTTCTTTCCGTTGTTCCGAGAATCCTTTGAGCTTACTGCCTTGCAGTTCTTTATCACATGAATACCCTTACGGATAATTCCTCGCACTTACGGAGTATCCCCTCATTCCCAGTTGTTTATGTGTTTCACTAAGGTCTTCGAAATAATATTCGATCATCTGAAAAACCCTACCAGCTTATTGCTCTTGAAATTCTTCCTTGCTTGCATTATGGTTAATCCCATAAGTATAGTAATCTTATTGGCAGCCTTTCTCACTATCATTTTGAGTCCATTGATTCAATATGTTGCGAATGCTCGCAATCCTCAATCAGATCCTAGAATTCATCCTTTCGACTCAGACGTCATTTTAAACATGAGCTGGATCTCGACCAATCAAATTTTGCCATCGATTGTATCCCTAAGGCTATTCAACTTATTCATCCCTAATCAGAGCATTACTTCTGATCTCTTGTCTTGGAATTCATAATTCCTTTGCATTTGAACTTTGAGTTAGTCAGTTGTTTCTATAATCTAATCTCCTTGCATTCTTTCTCTATCTGGTTGGGTACCGATGCTCACATCAGATCCCTTGGGGACCATCGGATCCTTTGTTGTATTTTATCTGACAACATCCTTCATATTCAATCACTTTGGAAGTTCTTTCCCTGATAAATAATGCCATTGGTAAATCATATTCCTTGATTTGGCCAACCATGCTCTACTTTGAAGCTTGTTTTAATGACTCCTGAAGTTGTGGTATATGTTCCTAAGATGCCCCGATGGGTTGAACATATGCCTTCCCTAATCTATGTGATCCCAAAAGTTATGCGGGTTATACCCTACTGATGCTTCGTCAGATAACTTTTCAACACTACAACTTCAAAAACGGGGGGTAAATGGAAGGTTATAGATTGAAGAAGTGGGAGTCGACCTTGAACTTTTTGTTCATGCCCATGGACACGATGTAGATCCTACCATGGAAGCTTCTTGTAATAATAACTATTTCGTTGATATAATAACATATGGTATCTGTGAATTGATCCTTTGCAATCGCGGTTCCGACCATATTTTCTCCTTGATTCCATTTCCCAGGCAAGTAAAAAAAACTTGTCTTCTGCAGATCAATACATCTCCGCAACCCCTATGCCGATCTTCTGTCGAGTATTACACTCTGGTATCTTGAGAATATCATGGAACTGCATAACTTCTTATGAGTTCTCCATCAAGTACTACATTCTCACTGATTCTAATGTTTTCACGGGCTCTGAGTCATTAAACACTCAAGGACACCGATAACTGAATCGAGTAGGCATCTCGATTAAACAACTATTAGTAATCTTCTTTCCTTACGATTTTGTACTCGATCACGTCAGTTCTAGCCTGATCGGTTATATCAGTAATGTGCTGATTTTTAACTGTGATACCTGGTCCTTATTTCCGGAGCACCACTTTCGACGATGATCTAAGATTACGTTGATTTTCCTCGTCATATCATTTCGCCTTGAACAACAAGCTTGATTTCGAGTTTGTATCGTACCCATGGTTTCAATAACATGTTGCTTCATCATTCCTTTGACTTTGTGTCATCGCCGATCGATTACATCTTGAAATCTCTCGAAAAATGTGTCGTGATCATCATCAACATTCTGAGCTCTTCCAAGATATCTATTGAATTCTTTATGCGTAATACCATCCTTGTCCCTTGGTAATTTGTGTTGTCATCGACTACTTCCTTGCCTTCTTTCCAACATAAAATTGTTAGTGGTGTGATTGTACCTTGAGTTCCTAGCTATCTAGCTTATCTTATGTCCTACCTTAAAGTAATACCATCTTATATATCAAGAATGTTGTGAGAAATTCACCACCTCTTTAAGAAGTCTTGATATAAGTGATACTTATTACCATCACCATTCCTTCCTTGGCCCCCGTGTTGTTTCTAACCGGAAAACCCACAATTGAACTATGATGTGCGAATTCAAAAGTTCTAGCAACCATATTGCTTTGAAGTTAATGGTCGACATTACATTCTTAGGCCATTGGTTATCGAATCACCATTCTAACATTGATCGTACTACCTAAGCCCATATATCGGGTGCACCTTTCAGCCAATATTTAATTGTGTATGTTTTTCCTCTAGCATACATCATGATATCATTTGATATGACAAATGTTATCTCCTTGTTCACATAAGTGTGGAAATCCATCTTTTGAAAATCTCAATGAATTGTCGCTGAGTTAATCGGCCACCTCCTCGCCTTTCCTTGATTTAATGATGAACTCTTGTTACGAAACTCGCTTCCATAGTTCAATTCCCGAGAGTCTTACAATGTCATCTCGACAATTTCTGTTGCACCTTTCTTCTCAGGCATCCCAAGTTTGAGATCTCTTGACACCAATCAGATTTGAATCTCGGCCAGATATGATGGTTGGTACATATTTCCAAGAGTTATCACGTTGGTCTTTATGTGACCCGGTAAGGTGATGTCGTGCCTAGCACACCTGGCCCGAGGCCCTGTTGTTATAGATTCCTTTTCAGCAAGGTTATCCATGCTTCCATGAGGAAATTGTAAGACTTATTCTACAAGTTATTCCTGATGGGTCCTTTGTGTTTCCAAAGTTTGATCTTCACTTGTTGACCATGTCAATGCTCTCTCGAAGCATGTCTATGGTATTCCGATTTTCAACAAGAACATTTGAAGCCCAATGCTAAATGTTTCCTGCTCAATTATCCAAACACCGTTGTATGGGTAATGTCATGAAATTTCTCTCCCCTACCTAAAGAGTTCTCTACATTATATCATGTCATGGATATCATGCTCTACTTCTCCTTGGGAAGGATATACCCTTGAGATATGTGTTTAAACACATTTTCCTTTCCATTGTTCTGTTTAATCTGATAATCATATTTTCCTTTCCATTGGTTGGTTTAACGTTTCTTGTGATCTATATTATCTAAGCAGTAATATTCTCCTGCTTATGTAAACACCTCGGTGTACAATTCTGTCAGCAGGACCCTGTTACTATTGTTGATGACATTCCGGTAGCCACCGATGGACGAGAACTTTGCCTATTGGTCCGCCTCATTCAACGAGCAGGAAAATGGTTCTCTTCGTCCCTCGCCCTTGGTACCGACATTGTTGCCGACATAATCGACATGCTACCCTCTGACATGCCTTGCTATCATGACGATGTCACCACTCATCCTACTTTTAACCCACATGGTGGGCCCATGACCCACAATTCCACAGGATCGAAAGCTGACTCTCCTATACATCCATGTTTCCAAAGTTATTCCTTGCGCTTGGCTTCGTAAGTAATTCACGAGCCATCTTCCTTGAGATGATCTATTCTGGTATCAGATGCTACATTATTCTTCATTGCTTTGTACCCCTTCATCACATGTTTTAGGCTTCAGCTGGATGCCCACCTGGTTGAAACTTGCTGAACCACCTTATGTCACCCTCGATATGTTTTTCCGGTGCTTCTAAATTCTCCTTACCTAAGATAACTACCGGATGCCAATCCTTCCAGACATCTGTGCTTATAGTTTCCCCCTTCTACCCTATTCGTAAGTACGATGGATATTCTGAAGAAAGGATGACAGCTTCATCGGGATAACCTGAATTAGAGACGTGAAGACATCAACGAGAAGGATCAACCTCTTCGAGAAGAGCAACCAAGATCGAGAAGATCCGTTAGACTTTCATAACCAAAACTTCCCCCTTACTCCACCTCGTAAATCTCGGGACGAGATTTCTTGTAGTGGAGGAGATTTTTAACACCCCCAATAATTAGCTAAAGTGAACCACTGCTAATTATGCCATGTCATCGTGCTTCACTAAGCCACAATACCACCTGTTCAAAAATCAAGTTTAAATTCAAGTTTTATAATAAAGTCAATTACTTCTTCAGATAATTAAACAAAATAGTTCATAATATTGAAAATAATCCCAAAGCAATTATAAAAATAAAACCAACATTATTTGAATTATTAGAATGCCCTTATCCTATTTAATTGTGGATCGGCAGCAAACAATTTGGCCCCTTTTAATTTAAACAAATATTTCAGCCTTTCAGAATGATTTGAAACTTTGTGTGCTAGTGCAAAATATGACCTGGTATTTTTGTGCAAGGTAACATAAGCAACTAAATTCATTTGCTTTGCCAAGTAACTTAAAACAGAAAAGGAATTAAGAAACAAAATGGCAATCAAAGAAAAAGGTAGAGAGCACTATGCACTTGCGGCCCGTTCACTACAGGTGCTGGTCCAGCCCACTACACCATCTCCCCTAACCTCCTGTTCATCCCCATCGCCATGGAGGCAGCACGCACGTTCGCCTCGCCGATGCACACATGTCGTTGATCCCGCGGTTCCATGGATGTGATAACACCACCCTCGCTCCTCCCTCTAAAACCCTAGCCGCCCATTCGTCCCATCCCCTCGCTTACCTCTCTCCCTTTCAACTCCGCTCGTGCCCGAGCCATCGTTGGGGTGCCCTCGTCGCCTTCGTGGCCGGAGGTGCCCCTGCCTAGAGCTACACCATGGGGCCGCTCCGTCCTTGGCTCCATTGTCCGCGCACACTCCTCCCATCACGCAGCCACCGCGTCACGGCGCCATCGCCGGTCTTCCTCGTCTCGTGGCCACCATGGCCACTGCCACGATTCGCACCGCCCTGACCCTCTCCAGCCTCACCGAGCCTCTCCGGCGCTCCCAGGTGAGCCCCTCACTGGATCCTCCGCTTCTCCCCTTCCTCCGTTTGCCGTAGACGCCGAACGTCGCTACCGTAGACGCCGAGGTCACGCCCTGCTCGTTATCGCCCCTACGATGCGCTGATGCTACTGCTTGTTGAAGCTGCTTGTTGTGTCCCTGGTTTGGCCGGCGCGCCCACGCCCCGCCTCCCCACAACCCACGGCCGCTCGCCTGCCTAGCGCCGCCGCCGCCCTGACCGCCTCCGGCCACCACCACCCGCATGCGTGCCGCCGCCGCTGCCCAGTCTCGCTGGCTCCGGCCGCCGCTCGCTGCTCCGACTGCCGTGCGCCCGCGGCCTGTGCTGTTACCGACGGTGGTTGTTGCTGCTCCGGCAGCTTCTGCCACTTCCCTATGGGCATCCCCCTCGTTTTTTAGTTAGGACTAGTAACTAGGATTAGTTAACCCACTAACACTGACACATGGGCCCCGCTCTGTTAAAATAAAATGTTAAGTTAAATTAAAACTAGCTTAGTCAATGACACCTGGACCCCACCTGCCCTTTGACTGGTCAACTTTGACCTTTGACCCGCTGACTCAGCACACCCCCTGGCCCCCACTGTCATACACATAGGCTAGAATAGCACTAGGTGACAAAAGTATATTCTGTTTTTAATTCGAATTATTATAAATCCAAAAATTCCAGAAATTGTTTAAATCTTTGAAAATTAATATAAAATAATCCGTAGCTTGGATGAAAATACGTTGTACATGAAAGTTGCTCAGAACGCCAAGACGAATCTGAATATGCAGCCCGTTCGTCCGCCACACATCCCTAGCATAGCAAACACGCAACTTTCCCCCTCCGGTCCGTCCGTCCAAAAACGCGAAACGTCGGGAATACTTTCCTAGATGTTTTCCCCATTACCGGTATCACTTATCCCTACGTTAGGTCACCCCTAGCACAACATATTGACGCGTCTCATTTTGTGATACTTTGATTGCTCTATTATTTATAGTGTTCCCTCTCCGTTACTTCTTTCCGGTAGACCCCGAGACTGCCGGCTAACCCCAGTTCGACTACGGTGTTTGACGACACGTCCTTCTTGCCAGAGCAACCAGGCAAGCCCCCCCTTGATCACCAGATATCACCTATTCTTCTCTCTACTGCTTGCATTAGAGTAGTGTAGCATGTTACTACTTTCCGTTTATCCTATTCTGATGCATAGCCTGTCATTGTTGCTACAGTTATTGATACCTTACCTGCAATCCTAAATGCTTAGTATAGGATGCTAGTTTACCATTAGTGGCCCTACATTCTTGTCCGTCTGCCATTCTATACTATTGGGCCATGATCACTCGAGAGGTGATCACGGGTATATACTTATATACATATTATATGATACTTGTGGTGACTAAAGTCGGGTCGGCTCGTAGAGTACCTGCGAGTGATTCATGGATTGGGTCCGAAAGGACATTTGTCCCGACGGCCCGCTGAGTGGAACTTTGTGACGGAGCGACAGGGCCGGTTGAGACCGCCTAGGAGAGAGGTGGGCCTGGCCCTGGTCGGCGTCCGCTGTTATTTCAAAATAACAAACTTAACGAGATCTGGGTATTTGATCTGAGTCTGGCCGCTGGCCTATACGCACTAACCAACTACGCGCGAACAGTTATGGGCACTCGACATCGTGGTATCAGCCGAAGCCTTCTTGACGTCAGCGACTGAGCTGCGCGCGCCGGGTTGGACTGGAACGCCTGCTCTTGTATAAGGGAGGCTAGGTCTGCTCACCGGCCGCCTACGCAACGTGCAGGTGTGCAATGGGCGATGGGCCCAGACCCTTGCGCCATAGGATTTAGAACGGCGTGCTGACCTCTCTGTTGTGCCTAGGTAGGGCTACGACGTGTTGATCTTCTGAGGCCGGGCATGACCCAGAAAAGTGTGTCCGGACAAAGGGGATCGAGCGTGTTGGGAAATGTAGTGCACCTTTGCAGGGAAGTTCATCTATTCGAATAGCTGTGTCCCTCGGTAAAAGGACGACTCGGAGTTGTACCTTGACCTTATGACAACTAGAACCGGATACTTAATAAAACACACCCTTCCAAGTGCCAGATACAACCCGGTGATCGCTCTCTAACAGGGCGACGCGGAGAGGATCGCCGGGTAGGATTATGCTATGCGATGATACTTGGTTAACTTACCATCTACTCTCATCTACTGCTTCAAGATGGAGGCTGCCAGAAGCGTAGTCTTCGATAGGACTAGCTATCCCCCTCTTATTCCGGCATTCTGCAGTTCAGTCCACATATACTACCCATTGCATTGATACCAATTCATATGTACTGTAGATCCTTGCTTGCGAGTACTTTGGATGAGTACCCACGGTTGCTATGTTACTTCTTTTTCCCCTTTCCCGGTTATTGCGATCATATGAGGGAGTCCAGGAGCCTGAGGATCCCGAGGATGATTCTACATGGAGTTCGGCTTCGAGGAGTAGTTAGGAGGTCCCAGGCAGGAGGCCTTGCCTTTTCGATCGTTGCTACTTTTGTGCTAGCCTTCTTAAGGCAAACTTATTTAACTTATGTATGTACTCAGATATTATTGTTTTTGTGGACTCTTGTGTATTCGAGCTTATGTATTCGAGCCCTCGAGGCCCCTGGCATGTATTATAAAGCTTGTATTATTTTAATTTGTGTTTAGAGTTGTGTTGTTATATCTTCCCGTGAGTCCCTGATCTTGGTTGTACACATTTGCGTGCATGATTAGTGTACGGTCAAATCGGGGGCGTCACATCCAGGTGGACATTCTTCATGGAGTCGGCGGGCAGTCACAGGGCCACCAGTGCTTGAAAGAGGTTCTGACCATGGAGGCCGATTAGGGTGGCAGGCAATGAGGAGCCCGGGCACGCGTGCTGGAGGAGTACAGTGATGTCGTCTGCGAGCTTATTGACGAAGGTGAACATGTTGGTGGTGTGAACGATCATCTGGTCGTACTGAGAGTCGTAGCTGGTGTCGACGGTGGCGATCCACCAGCCGGTCGCCAACACCATGTGGAGACGATCCAAGGTGCCATGCCACATGCCGGCGTCATGGACAACCTGGCACAGCCGCTGGCTGCTCGCGCGCATCACCGCCATGGGTCAAGAGTGAGCACTTTTGCGCTTATTAGTGTACGTGCTTAGGCAAATGCTTAGGTGCGTACGATGTGGTAGATGCATTGGAATGGAGGGGCGCCTTTATATGAGTGCAAACTGTGTTAAATTCACATCATGCTGCCTCTTTTCCCAGTCCTCCTCCCATTACTTCCCTCATGCATTCACACGATGCTAATTGAAGGAGGATGCATTATTGGCCGTTCAACATTTCGGGAACCGCTACCCTCTCCCTCGTCTGCATTAAAGCTGTATCAGGAACTGCGCCACCCGCTGTCAAATTGAATAGTACTGTGCCGCCTGCTGCACGCCCGGCTGAACATGCCTCCTCGCCTCCATCTATACTTAATTACTGAATTTTAGTTGCAAAAATTAGATACCGCTAGTGATTTTTAGCTTCATATTTTGACAAATCGCAGTGTTACAAGGTTGGTACATGGCAATGTTACTAGATCCACAAATGTCAATCTTTCTAGTTTGACAAACGGTAACATACCCAATATGACAGATGCAAATTGCACCAAATTGTTTGTAAGTGGTTCACACGGGTCATCCAAAAGAACCATTTGTGTTCAAGAGATGCACAAATCCTGCTCTCACTTTGCTTACGGGCGTTCTATCTAAAACATTTGCGATCAAGAGCCATTAAATCCTATAGCCATTAAAACAAAGGCACGTGGCGTCACGTGAATGGTTAACATAACGCACATGGTTTTAATTATACAAACATTTGAGATATTAAAGTGGTAGCTATTTTTTCAAAATGCCTTTGTTGGCTGTTATTCGAGTGCACCTTCTCTCAAAATGGACACGAAAAATACCACAACATGTCGGGTGCCATTCCATTATATCATGCCAAGTTTCATGAATTTCAGACGAGTTTTGAATTTACTAGAATTTAAAAATGAAGTATCTCAATGTTTTGCCGACCGAGTGACGGTGGCAGGGTGTTTGACATTCATTCGCATTTCTTGCATGGGACCTAAGCATGCACCCAAGGACAAAGATTTGATTTTTTGACCAATTTATATGCACTGGAGCATGTGCATGTAGTTCAAATTTGAATTATGCACATAAATGCATAAAAATGTCCAAACGAACCCCAAAAAATAACAAAAAATTACACAACACTCCTATTGTTCTATGTTGACATGAGAATTTTTTTGAAAGGAATAAGAGGCAATGGATATCGTTGCGTCCCCAAAGGTGGGGCGTTCCCTACCGAAACCATCATGCTTGTTGTGAGAAGCTTTGGTTTGTGAGTAGCATATACCCAAACCTGCCCCAAATGGGACTAAAAATTTACCACGGCATGTTGATGCCATTCCATGAAAGCATGCCAAGTTTCATGAATTTCAGACGAGTTTTGGATTTACTAGAATTTAAATACAAAGTATCTCAATGTTTTGCCGACAATCAACTTTGCGCTGGTGTTTGAAATTCATTCCAATTTCTTGCATGGGACCTAAGCATGCACCCAAGGACACATATTTGAATTTTCAACCAATTTATATGCATCAGATCATGTGCATGTAGTTCAAATTTGAATTATGCACATAAATGCATTGAAAACTCAATCAATGCATAAAAATGTCCAAACGAACCCCAAAAAATCCCAAAAATTGACACAACACTCCTGTTGTTCTATGTTGACACGAGAAAAAAATTTGAAAGCAATAAGAGGCAATGGATATAATTTCGTCCCCAAAGGTGGGACGTTCCCTACCGAAACCATCACGCTTGTTGTGAGAAGCTCTGGTTTGTGAGAAGCATATCCCCAAACCTGCCCCAAATGGGACAAAAAATTTACTATGACATGTTGATGCCGCTCCATGATAGCATGCCAAGTTTCATGAATTTTGGACGGGTTTGGATTTATTAGAATTTAAAAACTAGGTATCTCAATATTTGCGCCCAAGTGACCATGCCCTGGTGTTTGACATTCATTCCCATTTCTTGCATGGGACCTAAGCATGCACCCAAGGACACAAATTTGATATTTCAACCAATTTATATACATTAGAGCATATGCATGTAGTTCAAATTTGAATTATGCACATAAATACATTGAGAACTCACTTAATGCATAAAAATGTCCAAACGAGCCCTAAAAATCACGAAAAAACACAACACTCCTGTTGTTCTATGTTGACATGAGAACAAATTTGAAAGCAATAAGAGGCAATGGATATCGTTTCGTCCTCAAAGGTGGGGCGTTTCCTACCGAAACCATCATGCTTGTTGTGAGAAGCTCTGGTTTGTGAGAAGCATATATCCAAAGCTGCCCCAAATGGGACAAAAAATTTACCACAGCATGTTGACGCCGCTCCATGATAGCATGCCAAGTTTCATGAATTTCAGACAAGTTTTGGATTTACTAGAATTTATAAACAAGGTATCTCAATGTTTGCGACCGAGTGACGGTGGCAGGGTGTTTGACATTCATTCCCATTTCTTGCATGGGACCTAAGCATGCACCCAAGGACAAAGATTTGATTTTTTGACCAATTTATATGCATTGGAGCATGTGCATGTAGTTCAAATTTGAATTATGCACATAAATGCATTGAAAACTCGGTTAATGCATAAAAATGTCCAAACAAACCTTGAATAATTCTAATTCTTTTATGACACACATATAGTCCCATGTTCACTACAAATAAAAGGTCTAGCAATTCAAACACCGTCCATGGCCGCAGTGACCGCATTATGTAATTGAAATCGAGACGAAAAATTAAGTAGATCCCACACAATTTATTATAACCAACCGTGTGAGATGCAACACAAAATATCTTGGAGCAACGTCGAAGTATAGTACGCATACGGCTTACGCGAGAAGGTGCGATGGTTACAGTTCACAGCCCACTCTGAATAAGGGACCGTGTCTGATGACACTTTGCGCGCCGGTTTTTTCGCTAAAGCGATTCCAAATTTTCGGCTTCCGCGAAAATATCTACCTCCCCGCTCCCTCCCCTTACCAAAAGCCACATTTCCCCTATTTCCGCCTTACTTTCCAAGTTGAATCCTTCACTCCTTCCTTGCAGCACCGCCTCCTCACCGGCGACCCTCCTTCAGGCTGCTCGCCTCGCCTATCCAGGTAGGTAATCCACACCTGACCCCCATCCTCCTCCTCCTTCCACATCCCACATGCCCCGGCCGCCGGTGCGAGCGCGACACCTTCCACCCAAATCACCGACGCCTCCACCAAATAAGCGCCGGCCTAAGCCATGGTGCACGCAGTATAGCCAGGATCTCATGGAGCATTTGGTAGAAGAGAAGCAAATCGCGGCCGCACGCACGGATGAGGTCTCGATGGCTACCATTCGTGCCGACCCCCAGATCTTGGAGGAGCACCTCGCCATCGAGGCCACCATTGACACCTCGCGCGCTGACGCCGCAACGCAGTTGGTGAAGGAAATATGACCTAGAGGCAATAATAAAGTTATTATTTATTTCCTTATTTCATGATAAATGTTTATTATTCATGCTAGAATTGTATTAACCAGAAACATAATACATGTGTGAATACATAGACAAACAGAGTGTCACTAGTATGCCTCTACTTGACTAGCTCGTTAATCAAGGATGGTTATGTTTCCTAACCATAGACATGAGTTGTCATTCGATAAACGGGATCACATCATTAGGAGAATGATGTGATTGACTTGACCCATTCCGTTAGCTTAGCACTTGATCATTTTAGTTTACTGCTATTACTTTCTACATGACTTATACATGTTCCTATGACTATGAGATTATGCAAATCCCGATTACCGGAGGAACACTTTGTGTGCTACCAAATGTCACAACGTAAATGGGTGATTATAAAGGTGCTCTACAGGTGTCTCCAATGGTACTTGTTGAGTTGGCATAAATCCAGATTAGGATTTGTCGCTCCGATTGTCGGAGAGGTATCTCTGGGCCCTCTCGGTAATGTACATCACTATAAGCCTTGCAATCAATGCAACTAATGAGTTAGTTGTGGGATAGTGCATTATGGAATGAGTAAAGAGACTTGCCGGTAACGAGATTGAACTAGGTATTGAGATACCGACGATCGAATCTCGGGCAAGTAACATACCGATGACAAAGGGAACAACGTATGTTGTTATGTGGTTTGACTGATAAAGATCTTTGTAGAATATGTAGGATCCAATATGAAAATCCAGTTTCCGCTATTGGTTATTGACCGGAGATGTGTCTCAGTCATGTCTACATAGTTCTCGAACCCATAGGGTCCGTGAAAGTGCAACTATCCCTAGGTGGTTTTGGTAATTCATAACAACATATAGCTCATTGAGCTAATGCTATTCCAAGATGATTATTCCAGGAAAGCTCAATGATTGGCATGGCATGGATGTGAAAGTGGAACCCTCAAAATGCTAAGGACAAAGGATTGGCTCAAGCTCAAAAGCTCAAGACTCTTCATTTTATATTTTAGTGATCCAAGATCACATTGAGTCTTTAGGAAAAGCCAATACTATCAAGGAGGGATGAGGTGTTGCTTAATGAGCCTCTTGCTTCATGTGCTTAGTGATATGCTCCAAAACCCTCAACTACTTTCCCATATCCACATATGACCTAAACCCTAAGCCAAACTCGGTCCTACCGATTCTTTCTATCCGGCGCCACCGATTTTCACTTGTCATAAGCCACTGCCAAACCCTAGCAATTCGGTTCTACCGATAGGGATCTCGGTCTCACCGAGATGGGATTGCAAACTCTCTGTTTCCCTTTCGTAACTTTTCGGTCTCACCGAAAGAGCGAATCGGTCCCATCGAGATTGCAATGTAAATTCAGTGTTTCCTTTTTGTAACTTTTCGGTCTCACCGAAAGAGCAAATCGGTCCCACCGAGTTTGCCTGACCAACTCTCTGGTTAGCTAATTACCAAATTCGGTCTCACCGAGTTTGTGTAATCGGTCTCACCGAGATTACGTTATGCCCAAACCCTAACCATATCGGTCCCACCGAGTTGCATGTCAGTCCCACCGAAAATCTCTAACGGTCACTAGGTTTACATTTTCGGTCCGACCAAGTTTGTTGATTCGGTCCCACCGAGATTGGAAAACTGTGTGTAACGGTTGGATTTTGTGTGGAGGCTATATATACCCCTCCACCTCCTCTTCATTCGTGGAGAGAGCCATCAGAACACATACACAATTCCAACTCATATGTTCTGAGAGAGAACCACGTACTCATGTGTTGAGACCAAGATATTCCATTCCTACCATATGAATCTTGATCTCTAGCCTTCCCCAAGTTGCTTTCCACTCAAATGTTCTTTCCACAAAATCCAAATCCTATGAGAGAGAGTTGAGTGTTGGGGAGACTATCATTTGAAGCACAAGAGAAAGGAGTTCATTACCTACGCACCATTTGTTACTTCTTGGAGAGTGGTGTCTCCTAGATTGGCTAGGTGTCACTTGGGAGCCTCCGACAAGATTGTGGAGTTTAACCAAGGAGTTTGTAAGGGCAAGGAGATCGCCTACTTCGTGAAGACCTACCCTAGTGAGGCAAGTCCTTCGTGGGCGATGGCCATGGTGGGATAGACAAGGTTGCTTCTTCGTGGACCCTTTGTGGGTGGTTGCTTCTTCGTGGACCCTTCGTGGGTGGAGCCCTCCGTGGACTCGCGCAACCATTACCCTTTGTGGGTGGAGCCCTCCGTGGACTCGCGCAACCGTTACCCTTCGTGGGTTGAAGTCTCCATCAACATGGATGTAGGATAGCACCACCTATCCGAACCACGGGAAAAACATCCGTGTCTCCAATTGCGTTTGAATTCTCCAAACCCTTCCCTTTACATTCTTGCAAGTTGCATGCTTTACTTTCCGCTGCCAATATACTCTTTGCATGCTTGCTTGAATTGTGTGATGATTGCTTGACTTGTCCTACAATAGCTAAAATCTGCCAAGAACTAAAATTGGGAAAAGGTTAAGTTTTTATTTGGTCAAGTAGTCTAATCACCCCCCCTCTAGACATACTTTCAATCCTACAGTCCGCACGCTTAATGTTCGGTGACGATCAGTATTATTAGTTTATGTATTTTGATGTACCAAAGGTTGTTCAGAGTCCCGGATGAGATCAGGGACATGACGAGGAGTCTCAAAATGTTCAAGACGTAAAGATCGATATATTGGAAGGCTATATTAGGACATCAGAAAGGTTCTGAGTAGTTCGTGTATTTATCGGAGTACCGGAGAGTTACGAGAATTTGCCGGAGAGTATATGGGCCTTCTTGGGCTTTAGGGGAAAGAGAGAGGGGAGGCTGCGCCCCCCCAAGGCCTAGTCTGAATTTGACTAGGGGGAGGGGCGGCGCCCCCTCCTTCCTTCTCTTCTCTTTTCCCTTTCCTTCTCTCCTACTCCTACTACATGGAAGGGGGGAATCCTACTCCCGGTGGGAGTAGGACTCCCCAGGGCGCGCCATAGTAGAGGGTCGGTCCTCCCCCTCCTTCACTCCTTTATATACGGGGGAGGGGTGATACGTCCATTTTGCATCATGCTTTTATATCGATATTTATTGCATTATGGGCTATTATTTCACTTTATGTGACAATACTTATGGCTATTCTCTCTTATTTTACAAGGTTTATACAAGGAGGGAGAATGCCGGCAGCTGGAATTCTGGGCTGGAAAAGGAGCAAATATTAGAGACCTATTCCGCGCAACTCCAAAAGTCCTGAAACTCCAAGGAACATCTTAAAATAAATAAAGAAAATCCTCGCCAAAGATGAAGGCCAGGGGGCCCACACCCTGCTCACGAGGGTGGGGGCGCGCCCCCCAAGGGCGTGCCCCCTACCTCGTGGGCCCCCTGGTGGCTCTCCGACGTCCATATTCTCCTATATGAAGTCTTTCGATGAGAAAAAAAATCAAAGGAACTTTTCGGGACGAGACTCCGCCGCCACGAGGCGGAACCTTGGCGGAACCAATCTAGAGCTCCGGCAGAGCTGTTCTACCGGGGATACTTCCCTCCGGGAGGGGGAAATCATCACCATCGTCATCACCAACGCTCCCCTCATCGGGAGGGGGCAATCTCCATCAACATCTTCACTAGCACCATCTCATCTCCAAACCCTAGTTCATCTCTTGTATCCAATTCTTGTCTCAGAGTCTGGGATTGGTGCTAGTAGGTTGCTAGTAGTGTTGATTACTCCTTGTAGTTGATGCTAGTTGGTTTATTTGGTGCAAGATCATATGTTCAGATCCTATATGCATAATATTACCCCTCTGATTATGAACATGAATATGCTTTGTGAGTAATTACGTTTGTTCCTGAGGACAAGGGAGAAGTCTTGCTATTAGTAGTCATGTGAATTTGCTATTCGTTTGATATTTTGATAAGATGTATGTTGTCTAGCCTCTAGTGGTGTTATGTGAACGTCGACTACATAACACTTCACCATTATTTGGGCCTAGAGGAAGGCATTGGGAAGTAATAAGTAGATGATGGGTTGCTAGAGTGACAGAAGATTAAACCCTAGTTTATGCGTTGCTTTGTAAGGGGCTGATTTGGATCGATATGTTTCATGCTATGGTTAGGTTTACCTTAATACTTTTGTTGTAGTTGTGGATGCTTGCAATAGAGGTTAATCATAAGTGGGATGCTTGTTCAAGTAAGAACAACACCCAAGCACCGGTCCACCCACATATCAAATTATCAAAGTATCGAACACGAATCATATGAACGTGATGAAAACTAGCTTGACGATATTCCCATGTGTCCTCGGGAGCGCTTTTCCTATTATAAGAGTTTGTTCCGGCCTGTCCTTTGCTACAAAAAGGATTGGGCCACCTTTCTGCACTTTATTTACTTTTGTTACTTGTTGCTCGTTACAATTTATCCTATCACAAAACTATCTGTTACCACTTATTTTAGTACTTGCAGAGAATACCGTGCTGAAAACCGCTTATCATTTCCTTCTGCTCCTCGTTGGGTTTGACACTCTTACTTATCGAAAGGACTACGATAGATCCCCTATACTTGTGGGTCATCAAGACTCTTTTCTGGCGCCGTTGCCGGGGAGTGTAGCGCCTTCGCTAGGTGGAATTTGGTAAGGAAAAATTTATATAGTGTGCTGAAATTTACTGTCACTTTTTATTATGGAAAGTAATTCTCTGAGGGGCTTGTTCAGGGTATCTTCATCCCGTCCAGTAGACCAAAGAGTTGCTCCTCAACCTACTGAACTTATTGAAAATGAAACTCCTTTTGAATTTCCTTCGGGTATGATGGAAAAACTGCTAGCTAACCCTTTTACAGGAGATGGAACAAAGCATCCTGATGAGCACTTAATATATGTGGATGAAGTTTGTGGATTATTTAAGCTTGCAGGTATACCCGATGATGTTGCTAAGAAGAAGGTCTTCCCTTTATCTTTGAAGGGAGACAAATTGATATGGTATAGGCTATGTGATGATATGAGATCATGGGACTATAAAAGATTGAAGTTGGAATTTCATCAAAAATGGAATTTGTGGGATAGAATTAAACGCAACTCTGAAGATTGGGACCTTGACGAAGGTAAGGAGTCAGGTATGACACCTAAGTTTGATTGTGTTAAATATTTTATGGACATCAATAGTTTCCGTAAGTTTAGCACTAAATACGGACTTGACTCTGAGATAGTAGCTTCTTTCTGTGAATCTTTTGCTACTTATGTTGATCTCCCTAAGGAGAAGTGGTTTAAATATCATCCTCCCATAGCAGTAAAAGTAGCTGCACCTATTAAAGTTGAAGAAAAGACTGTCACTTATAATGATCCTATTGTTCCTACTTCTTATATTGAGAAACCACCTTTCCCTGTTAGAATAAAGGATCATGCTAAAGCTTCAACTGTTGTTCGTAAAAGCAATATTAGAACGTATACACCTCCTGAGCAAGTTAAAGTAGAACCTAATATTGCTATTGTTAAAGATCTCTTGTTTGATAATATTGATGGGCATGTTATTCAGTTCGAAGGTGAAACTGCTAGAATTGCTAAGCCTTGTAATAAAGATAAACATAGACCTGTGGTAGGCGTGCCTATTATTTCTGTTAAAATAGGAGATCATTGTTATCATGACTTATGTGATATGGGTGCTGGTGCTAGTGTTATACCTTATGACTTGTATAAAGAAATCAAGCATGAAATTGCACCCGCTGAATTAGAAGATATTGATGTCACAATTAAACTTGCCAATAGGGATACTATTTCAGCGATGGGAATTGTTAGAGATGTTGAAGTCTTGTGTGGGAAAACTAAATATCCTGCTGATTTTCTTGTTCTTACTTCTCCGCAAGATAGCTTTTGTCCCATTATATTTGGTAGACCCTTCTTGAACACTGTTAATGCTAGGATAGATTGCAAAAAGAATGTTGTTACTATTTGCTTGGATGATATGGTTCATGAGTTTAATTTCTCTAAATTTAGTAAACAACATCGTGAGGAAGAATTACATAGTAAGGATGAAATTATTGGTCTTGCTTCTATTGCCATACCTCCTAGTGATCCTTTAGAACACTATTTGCTAGACCATGAAAATGATATGTTCATGAATGAAAGAAGGGAAATAGATGAAGTATTCTTTAAACAGGAACCTATTCTGCAACATAATTTGCCTGTTGAAATTTTAGGGGATCCTCCTCCACCCAAGGGTGATCCCATGTTTGAGCTTAAACCATTGCCTGATAATCTTAGATATGCTTATCTTGATGAAAAGAAGATATATCCTGTTATTATTAGTGCTAACCTTTCAGAGCATGAAGAAGAAAGATTATTGAAAACTCTGAAGAAGCACCGGGCTGCTATTGGATATACTCTTGATGATCTTAAGGGCATTAGTCCCACTCTATGTCAACATAAAATAAATTTAGAAGCAGATGCCAAACCAGTTCGTGATCCTCAACGACATCTGAATCCTAAAATGAAAGAAGTGGTAAGAGAAGAAATACTGAAGCTTTTGGAGGCAGGTATAATCTATCCCGTTGCTGATAGTGAGTGGGTAAGTCCTGTCCATTGTGTCCCTAAGAAGGGAGGTATTACTGTTGTTCCTAATGATAAAGATGAATTGATTCCACAAAGAATTATCACAGGTTATAGGATGGTAATTGATTTCCGCAAATTAAATAAAGCTACTAAGAAAGATCATTACCCCTTACCTTTTATTGATCAAATGCTAGAAAGATTATGCAAACATACACACTATTGCTTTCTAGATGGTTATTCTTGTTTCTCTCAAATACCTGTGTCGGCTAGAGATCAATCAAAGACTACTTTTACATGCCCTTTTGGTACTTTTGCTTATAGACGTATGCCTTTTGGTTTATGTAATGCACCTGCTACCTTTCAAAGATGCATGATGGCTATATTCTCTGACTTTTGTGAAAAGATTTGTGAGGTTTTCATGGATGACTTCTCCGTCTATGGTTCCTCTTTTGATGATTGCTTGAGCAATTTTCATCGAGTTTTGCAGAGATGTGAAGAAACTAATCTTGTCTTGAATTGGGAGAAGTGCCACTTTATGGTTAATGAAGGTATTGTCTTGGGCATAAAGTTTCTGAAAGAGGTATAGAAGTTGATAAAGCCAAGGTCGATGCTATTGAAAAGATGCCATGTCCCAAGGACGTCAAAGGTATAAGAAGTTTCCTTGGTCACACCAGATTTTACAGGAGGTTCATTAAGGACTTCTCAAAAATTTCCCGGCCTCTGACTAATTTATTGCAAAAAGATATACCATTTGTCTTTGATGATGATTGTGTAGAAGCATTTGAAATACTTAAGAAAACATTAGTCTCTGCACCCGTTGTTCAGCCACCTGATTGGAATTTACCCTTTGAAATTACGTGTGATGCTAGTCATTATGCTGTAGGTGCTGTTCTAGGGCAAAGAGTTGATAAGAAATTAAATGTTATTCATTATGCTAGTAAGACTCTAGACAATGCTCAAAGAAATTATGCTACTACTGAAAAAGAGCTTTTAGCAGTTGTATTTGCTTATGATAAGTGCAGACCTTATATTGTTGATTCTAAAGTAACTATTCAAACTGATCATGCTGCTATTAAATACCTTATGGAAAAGAAAGATGCTAAACCTAGACTTATTAGATGGGTTCTCTTGCTACAAGAATTTGATTTGCATATTGTTGATAGAAAGGAAGCTGAGAACCCCGTTGCAGACAACTTGTCTAGGTTAGAGAATGTTCTTGATGACCCACTACCTATTAATGTTAGCTTTCCTGATGAACAATTAAATGTTATAAGTACTTCTCGTAGTACTCCATGGTATGCTGATTATATTGTTGCTAAGTTTATACCACCTAGCTTCACATACCAGTAAAAGAAAAAGTTTATCTATGATTTAAGACATTACTTTTGCAATGACCCACATCTTTATAAAGAAGGAGTAGATGGTGTTATTAGACGTTGTGTACCTAAGCATGAAAAGGAACAGATCCTACGCAAGTGTCATTCCGAGGCTTATGGAGGACACCACGCTGGAGATAGAACTGCACATAAGGTATTGCAATCTGGTTTTTATTGGCTTACTCTCTTTAAGGATGCCCGTAAGTTTGTCTTGTCTTGTGATGAATGTCAAAGAATTGGTTATATTAGTAGACGTCAAGAAATGCCTATGAATTATTCACTTGTTATTGAACCGTTTGACGTTTGGGGCTTTGATTATATGGGACCTTTTCCTGCCTCTAATGGATACACACATATTTTAGTTGCTGTTGATTACGTTAGTAAGTGGGTAGAAGCTATTCCAACTAGTAGTGCTGATCATAACACTTCTATTAAAATGCTTAAGGAAGTTATTTTCCCGAGGTTTGGAGTCCCTAGATACTTAATGACTGATGGTGGTTCACACTTTATTCATGGTGCTTTCCGTAAAATGCTTGCGAAATATGATGTTAATCATAGAATTGCATCTCCTTATCACCCACAGTCTAGTGGTCAAGTAGAGTTGAGCAATAGAGAGCTCAAATTAATTTTGCAAAAGACTGTTAATAGGTCTAGAAAGAATTGGTCCAAGAAACTTGATGATGCATTATGGGCTTATAGAACTGCATACAAAAATCCTATGCGTATGTCTCAGTATAAAATGGTTTATGGAAAAGCATGTCACTTACCTCTTGAACTAGAACATAAGGAGTATTGGGCTATTAAAGAGCTCAACTATGATTTGAAACTTGCCGGTGAGAAGAGGTTATTTGATATTAGCTCACTTGATGAATGGAGAACCCAAGCTTATGAAAATGACAAGTTGTTTAAAGAAAAAGTTAAAAGATGGCATGACAAAAGGATACAAAAGCGTGAGTTTAAGTAGGTGATTATGTATTGCTATAAAACTCTCGTTTAAGATTTTTTGCAGGAAAACTTCTCTCTAAATGGGAAGCCCCCTATGTTATCGAGGAGGTCTATCGTTCCGGTGCCATAAAAATCAACAGCTTCGAGGGCACAAATCCGAAGGTGGTAAACGGTCAAAGAATTAAACATTATATCTCAGGTAATCCCATAAATGTTGAAACTAATATTATTGAAACCATAACCCCGGAGGAATACATAAGGGACACTTTCCGGAACGTTTCAGACTCCAAAAAGGAATAGGTATGTGGTACGGTAAGCAAACCAACTCCAAAACAATTTTTAAGGAAATATTTCTCCGTTTTGGAATATTTAGAAAAATAGAAAAATAAGTAGCAGTCCGGGAAGGACACGAGGGCCTCACGAGGGTGGTGGGCGCGCCCCTACCTCGTGAGCACCTTGTGTGCCTTCCGGACTCCATTTTCTTGCACGATACGTATTTTGGTCGGTAAAAATTCATTATATATTCTCCCGATGGTTTTGACTACCGTGTCACGCAAATTTCCTCTATTTTTGTTTTCGAGCTGTTGCTGCTGCAGATTAAATCAACATGTCTTCCTAGGATTCGGAAGAAGAAAGCTATGTGGATGATTACTTAGAAAATCCAAAGGTCTATGGAGATGTGGAACACGATGGATGGACCACGGAGGAAGAAGAGGACTATGAACCCAAGGGGAAGGAGGAGACGAGCTCAGATGAAGATGAAGTACCATTACCTCAACCTGGGAACATGCACGTGGACTTCAAAAAGTCAAGTCTCCCTAATAGGGTAAAGAAACCCAAGTTCGAGTTTATCCCTTTTCTTCTCTTGCAGGAAAATAAGCAGGACCTATGCAAAAAGATATTAACCCTGGAGTGGGAGATTGATGATCTGAGGGATCAAAATGCCGTCCTCAAGCGCAAATTAAGGGAGAAGCCTAAGCCATCAACTAAGCCAACATCGCCACCACCTTCTTCACCGACAAAGAAGACATAATCACATGGGTATGGGCACTCCCCTTGGGAACTGCCAAGCTTGGGGGAGGTGCCCCGATATCATATCACAATCACAACTCCTATCTTTACCATTTTTTTCTTAGTTCAATCCTAAGAGAAGTATCTTGATTTAGTAGAATAAAGTTTATGGCATGATCTAGTTTTGAGTTTGCTTTATGATCTCTCTTTCTAGTCGAGTCCATGAGCTATATATAATAAAGATTAGTGTTGAGTCAAGGGCTTGATTATTTTGCCATGATCTTGGGTGAATAAAAGAAAAGAGAAAAGAATAAAAAGAAACAAAAAGTTCATATTGATCTTATTGAGAGTAATGACTTCACATAGAAGGAGTATGATGATTAAAAGTTGTTGGGAGTTGGTAGACATAGCTTTGGTCATTGTTGCAATTAATAGGAAGTAATAAGGAAAGAGAGGTTTTCACATATAGGTATATTATCATTGACATATTTTGTGATTGGGAGCACTCATTAAAATATGACATGCTAAAGAGTTGATGTTGGACAAGGAAGACAACGTAATGAGTTATGCCTTTCTTATATCTGAGATAAAGTATGTTGTCATGGATCCTCTAACTTGTTGAGATTGCCTTTCCCCTCATGCTAGCCAAATTCTCAACACCAAGTAGAAATACTACTTGTGCTTCCAAATACCCTTAAACCAGTTTTGCCATGAGAGTCCACCATATCTACCTATGGATTGAGTAAGATCCTTCAAGTAAGTTGTCATCGGTGCAAAGCAATAAAAATTGCTCTAAATATGTATGATTGATTGGTGTGGAAGAAATAAGCTTTATACGATCTTGTGATGTGGAAGTAATAAAAGCGACGGACTGCATAATAAAGGTTCATATCACAAGGGGCAATATAGAGTGACGTTCTTTCGCATTGAGATTTTATGCATCCAACCATAAAAGCGCATGGAAACTTCTGCTTCCCTCTGCGAAGTGCCTATCCTTTATTATTATCTTCTACCTTATGCAAGAGTCATGGTGATCTTTACCTTTTCTTTTTCATTTTTTCCTTTGGCAAGCTTAGCATGTTGGAAAGAACATGATATATATATATATCTAATTGGATGTAGGGGAGCATGAACCATTATTGTTGACATTACCCTTGAGGTAAAAGGTTGTGGGGAAAAACTATAAGCCCCTATCTTTCTCTGTGTCTGATTAAAACTCCGTGACCACAAGTATTGCGTGAGTGTTAGCAATTATGGAGGACTAAATGATAGTTGAGTATGTGGACTTGCTTTTTAGCTCTGACATAGACTCTTTTCGATGTTATGATAAATTGCAATTGCTTCAATGACTGAGACTATAGTTTGTCGGAGCCCAATAAGGTTTATGATTTATACTTTTGCATTGTGAATAGATCATCACTTGAACATAAGTAATCATATGACAAAATCTATATATGTTGCTGTTATGAAAACAATCATGATGCCTTCATGTCCGTATTTTAATTTTTATCGACGCCTCTACCTCTAAACATGAGGACATATTTATTGTTATCGGCTTTTTGCTTGAGGACAAGCGAGGTCTAAGCTTGGGGGAGTTGATACATCCATTTTGCATCATGCTTTTATATCGATATTTATTGCATTATGGGCTGTTATTTCACTTTATGTCACAATACTTATGGCTATTCTCTCTTATTTTACAAGGTTTATATAAGGAGGGAGAATGCCGGCAGCTGGAATTCTGGGCTGGAAAAGGAGCAAATATTAGATACCTATTCTGTGCAACTCCAAAAGTCCTGAAACTCCACGGAACATCTTAAAATAAATAAAAAAAAATCCTCGCCAAAGATGAAGGCCAGGGGACCCACACCCTGCTCACGAGGGTGGGGGGCGACCCCCTAGGGCGCGCCCCCTACCTCGTGGGCCCCCTGGTGGCTCTCCAACGTCCATCTTCTCCTATATGAAGTCTTTCTATGAGAAAAAAAATCAGAGGAACTTTTTGGGATGAGACTCCGCCTCCACGAGGCGGAACCTGGGCGGAACCAATCTAGAGCTCCGGCAGAGCTGTTCTGCCGGGGATACTTCCCTCCGGGAGGGGGAAATCATCACCATCGTCATCACCAACGCTCCTCTCATCGGGAGAGGGCAATCTCCATCAACATCTTCACCAGCACCATCTCATCTCCAAACCCTAGTTCATCTCTTGTATCCAATTCTTGTCTCAGAGTCCGGGATTGGTGCTAGTAGGGTTGATTACTCCTTGTAGTTGATGCTAGTTGGTTTATTTGGTGGAAGATCATATGTTCAGATCCTATATGCATATTATTACCCCTCTGATTATGAACATGAATATGCTTTGTGAGTAATTACGTTTGTTCCTGAGGACAAGGGAGAAGTCTTGCTATTAGTAGTCATGTGAATTTGCTATTCGTTTGATATTTTGATAATATTTATGTTGTCTAGCCTCTAGTGGTGTTATGTGAACATCGACTACATAACACGTCACCATTATTTGGGCCTAGAGGAAGGCATTGGGAAGTAATAAGTAGATGATGGGTTGCTAGAGTGACAGAAGCTTAAACCCTAGTTTATGCGTTGCTTCATAAGGGGCTGATTTGGATCCATATGTTTCATGCTATGGTTAGGTTTACCTCAATACTTTTGTTTTAGTTGCGGATGCTTGCAATAGAGGTTAATCATAAGTGGGACGCTTGTTCAAGTAAGAACAGCACCCAAGCACCAGTCCACCCACATATCAAATTATCAAAGCATCGAACACGAATCATATGAACGTGATGAAAACTAGCTTGACGATATTCCCATGTGTCCTCGGGAGTGCTTTTCCTATTATAAGAGTTTGTTCCGGCTTGTTCCTTGCTACAAAAAGGATTGGGCCACCTTGCTGCACTTTATTTATGTAGCGACCAGACCCGAATGGATCAAGTCTCTGTGCTTAAGTGTCATCCCTGGATCGGTATGCTGACACACACAGTACTCGAGGATTTATAATAGAGGTAAATCACATGTAAAAGTAACGTAAATACTATTACCTCAATCCAAAATAGCGGAAGTAACAAGGTTGTGGATTCCCATCAACACAGACGACAAAGTTGAGTGTAGAAATCGTAACTATAACGTATCACTTACTCGTCGTAAGATAATCCTGCAACATGAGATGTTGCAGCCACAAAGGGTCAGTACATTGAATGTACTGGCAAATTCACACCATAGAGAGAAATTATGAACAATGGCTATCACTACATGCATATATGGCTGGTGGAAAAGCTCTATGGTTATAAGGTCTTTGCGAAAAGCCAATTTTTCCTTACTGCAAAGGAATAAATTTTATTTAACTATCGTGGTGGTTGTTGAACATTGGGAATGGTTGACAGCATTCTCAATCCCAATTATGTAACATCATTAAACCCAACAATCTTAATTTGAAGTAACATGATGAGATTCACATGATAATCCAGGTACTAGATACTCAAGTTGTCCACAACCGGGGACACGGCTAACCATGATTAGTTTATACACTCTGCAGAGGTTTGCGCACTTTTCCCCACAAGACTCGATCGCCTCCGTTTGGTTTCTCGCACTACATGGTGTTTGAGAAGACAGATGACCGAGACATAGTCTTTCAGAAGCACTAGCACCTTACGATGGATAGACCGTTACACCTAGTTTCCCCTACATCTGCTAGTCTACCCTATAAGAGTTCGCACGACTTAATCAACTATGCTAGAGCCCATAATAGCTTGTGGCTGCACACGGAAGTTTCTAGTATGAAAAATCTCATGATCCCTTTGGGCCTGGGTGGTGGTCCATAAAGAAAAACAGGCAATCCTGGAATACCTAGGTACCTCAATGCACCCAGATGTGTGTTTAAGTTGCCACCTTAGATAAACCATTAATTAACAAACTCACATCTGTCATGGATATCACTCACCCAATCCACGTCTACTAGCATAGCATGGCATAATAGGCAAACGTAGAAGTAACTCCCAAAGGTTTGATAATATAACAGGTAATAGGTACTACCTCAACTACTTCCCATCCCACAATTTAATTAGATCCTAATCATGCAATGTTTGAGGATTGATCTAATGCAATAAAACTGGGTAGTAGGAGGTATGATCAAAGTGTTACTTGCCTGCAATGTTGATGAAGATGATTCGCACTCATAACTCTTGATAGATCTACTCGTCACACTCTGGTCAATCTATCGTAAGCAAGCAATAGTAACCACACATAAGCAATCACTCAAAATATCAGAAAGATCGAAGAAGACAATTCGGAAAAGATCAAAACCAAGCAAATAACTTTTGCAACATAATACAATTTCTAACAGTACCAAAATTATATGAATTTGGCCTTATCAGAAAGTTTAGGTCAAGAGCTTCGATTTGCAAAAAGAATCAACTCAAATGGAGCTACGAACTCAAGTTATGATCAAACGAAGTTTGAATTCAAATCTGATCTAATTCAAATTTTTAAATTTCAAAAACATGTTTGGGTTGGATTACTGGATAGAGGAGATCGTAACAAAGAAGTGGGCGTTGGTTTTGTTCGATTTGGACAAACGAGCAAAAAGTAGTGATAGATTGAAGACTAGGGACTAAACTATGAAGAAACTAATTACCTATGGGTCCCTGGCCGAAATTAAACAGAAAAAGAAAAACCTATCTAACGAACGTTCGCTACAGAAACAAAACCGACGAAAACCATTCATTACCGAACCTAATCTGATGAACGCTCACTAAACAAACTAAACTAAATAATAAACCAGAAACAAAAAAAACTGGTGAACCGGGGCGGTTCGGTTTAACTAAACCCTAAGAAAAACTAAACCGATCTGTTCTAATAAACCTAACACTATAATGACAGAGATAAAAAGAAACGAACAGAGGGAGGATCTTACAGAGGGCATGGTCGCCGGCTCAGGCGACGACTCCGGCAAGGCAGGTGAAGGCAGGAAGGGGCGGCGGGTCGCGAGGCGAGGGGCGGCGGCTCTGGCGTGGGGTCGGGCGGCGCTGGATGATGGGGTCGGGCAGGAGGCGATGCTGGTGGAGTTCAGGCATACTGTGGCTCCAACGAGGTAGCTTCAGTCATGGACGACGGTGACGAGGCGGTGGCTCCGATGGTCCTCCATCTCGTACGAGAGCACGGGGAGGTGCGACGCGGCAACGCGGACGTGATGGTGGTGGCAGAGGTGATCAGAAGGGGAGAGTGGAGGCGCGGCAAGGCGGCAGAGCTCGGTGAAGTTTTGCGAACTCCGGCGAGATCGGGAGGACTCCCTAGGGCACGGTAGATCGAGGTTTTCACGAAAATCGGACGAGGAGGAGGTGGGAAGTATTTATAGGGGGTTGGGCTTGCGCGAGGGGCAACATATGGATCGAATCGGGAGAGATTTGGGATCGGGGCTCTCTGTCCATGATGAACACGAAAGAAGGAGACAAAGGAGGGGGATGACAAGCAGGGTCCACCCGTCGGTGGCAGCGGGGAAAGGGGCGCGGGTCGGGTGGCCGTCTCGACGGGGCCTCGGGCGCGTGTGAAGCAGCTGGGCCGGGCTTTGGCCTGGCCCACTCGGTGGAGAAAGATTTTTTTAAGATCTTTTTTTCAAACAAACAAAACAAATAAAAACAAATAGAAATGAAAATATTATATAGGCATATAATATATCAAAATTTTCAGAAAAATCTTTTCTACGACATGAAAATTTTACTAACGCCAAATAAATTCTAAAAAATCAAATAATTCAAACAGTGCTCCTGCTCTAATAAAATCCACTAAGAATCATTTTAAAATACCAAAATGAATTCAAATTTATTTCTCTCCAATTTTCTATTCTAGAGAATCATGTTACCCTATTTTCCATGTATTTTGTTTTTGTAGGAAAATAATTTGAATAAAACCCAAATAACTCCAAATTGAAAATAATTTCAAAAGGATTTTAAATTTTGATCCTTTTAAACTCCCAACTCATATTTCATATGTTTGAAGAAGTCATTTTATCTTCTCTCATGAAAATCATTGAGTTGCATAAAGTTTCATAATTTAAAATATTTTTAAATGAAATTCAAATATTTTCAACACCCATTGTCATTTAAATAAATGGAAGAATTCATGTCATCTTCTCTCCAGGGTTTCATGGTGAAAAGAATTTGAATTCACGGAGATCACGAATGCAAAATTAAAGTTTTGGAAAGTCATTTTATTTCCTCTCATTTAACTTTCAAAAAGGTTTCGAATTTCACTCAATTTCACGCAATCAATCACACAACGATCAAACAATCAATCAATCTATCTATTTATTATAACATTCCAAAATTTAGAATTTTGGGATGTTACAAACCTACCACCCTTAAAATGAATCTCGTCCTCGAGATTCGGAGAGGCTAGAAAGAAAGAGGTTAGGGTCAGGGTCTTCTCAAAATCCATCGATCATCACAAGGGTCTGGGGTGCTACCTTCCTTAAAAGCATGGTTACGGTTCCCTCAAAACTCATATACTTCATCTATATGGTTAACAGTGTCGGTCTTCTTAGATCTTCAGGATAATTCCTTATCCGGGCTCTTCCGGTAGTGGCATAACCTTTACCACAATTTTTCTGTCCTTTCATCTTGCTAAGGTTCTTCCATGACTGGGTCTTCTTAGCTGACGGGTCTGGCGCCAAAACTAAACAACTATCGATATCTCATGGTGGTCATCAATTCATGGTTTCTCCTGCGGGAAATGGGTCTAGGCTTCATTCTCACTGTATAACCTATGGTTGGCAAAAGTTGCCTTGTACCAGGGAAAAAATCCTATACCATTCTAAGGCTTAAACAAGGTTTCGATCATCGTCGCTCTACTATGGGTAAGTCACTCAGATTTACCATCCCATATAGCAAGGCGAATAATAAGAGTAAGTCGGTATGGTGATCAATCCATCCCGCACCCAAATCATTACCATGTATACAGTTTAGCAAATCTCGCGTTCTAACTCTCGGTCATCCTCACAAGCAGTGCAGAATTTCTCTTGTCGATGAACCAAGTTCGGATAAATCCATTGATTCTGCAAGCGAAACAAACATCTATCGTTTCTTCACAACTCTCAGGTTTTGCGTAAACTCCTATAAAATCGTCTGCCGATAAACGTCATATCTTCCTCCAGGGTTTTTCCTTCAGCAAGAATGTGCTTGCTTCTTGGCAGGTCCTGGGGCCTGTGGGTTATGGCCCATCTCATTACTTGTAGTCCTTGAACTTATCATCAGGCAACTGATCATTATTTCAACTTCCAACTTCCTAGTATTCTTAAATTCATCCAATTGTACTGTCTTCCTTCCTTCTATTGGCACCAAACTAGGACATGATTACTCAGACTCATCATAGAGTTTCCATTGATCCATATTTCCGACATCATAACTCCTTTATATCCAATAGTAATTTATCTCTTCATCCTCGTGGGATATCCCTCATACCGTGATAAAAACTTATACTTATGAAGTTCATATTCCACTTCGTGGAACATCATTATCCTTTCCAGGGTCAAGCGTCCTTACAGGGGAATATTGGCCATCTTTGCATGGCACTTCTTCAACTGGGAAACGTGAAACACATCATGAACTCCTGACAGTCCTTCAGGTGACTCCAACTTGTTGGCCACTTCTCCCATATGCTCCGAAACTCGGTATGGTCCTACAAATCTCGGGGCTAACTTTCCCTTAACTCCAATTCGTTTAACTCCTCACAGAGGGGACACACGAAGATATGCTCTATCTCCAATTTCATAGACTACCTCCGTGCGTTTTTTTTAGTCTTTATAACTCTTCTGCCTGGACTAAGCTACCTTCAGTCTATCTCGAATCAACTTAACATTCTCTTCTAACTCCTTGATCACATTTGGTCCAAACAACTGACGGTCTCCAACTTCATCCCACATATATCGAGACAAAACTCATATTCATTTTGTTTGAAATCCACTCAGTGGAGTATCCTTATCTTTTCCAGGGGTCAACGGTTCTTACAGGGTACTACCACCCTTAAAATGCACAAATCTTCCATAGACGATATGTTAGGACCCCGATTCCAAGTCACATCGATCTAGCCGGTAACACCTCATATCACTTTGCGGCCTCACGCACGGTATCCCACGGGTGTCCCCTTACCATGGCCCGGAACCGTTTGCGCCTTTTGGCTCACGTATATGATAGTGTCACTAGCATCCATATGACAGAGAACCCAGGCCGACATGGCTAGTCGTGAACCCAAAGCGGCACAGACCTATGGAGATAGGCATACATGAATCACATCGAACATGTCGGTCATCAATGAGTGATTCCGGGTTATAGCACTAGGCTAACAGGACTCCGGGGAACCCTGGGCTGTAGCAGGCTAGGCAGGACTCCCGAAGTCACCGTCTGACATTTCCACGAAGGGACAGACATAGGGACGAAGTGAAACACATGCCGGCTAGTCAAGTGTCCTGAACAGTAGTGCTGGGCTAGCAGGACTCCGGTGAACCGGGCTGTAGCGGACTACTATGGCTCGAGGAACACTAGACTACATTTCCCCATAAGAAAGGCTGCCAAGGATCCCACTCATACCAAGCATTTCAATCATACACACAATATGCCCGATATGAGTACATACAACATGGCATCACAACAAAACTCTACAACTCAAGTACTTTATTTAAAGGCTCCAGAGAGCCATACATAACATGTTCATACAGATAGGGGTCACATGACCCAACACTCAAGTCATACAAACATACAAGCACATGCGGAAGCAACTAGTCTGAGTACAGACTCTAGAAAGAAAGAAGGCTTCTCGAAGCCTGTCTATCTACATAGGGCCCTCCATGGCCAGGATCACCACCTGGGTGGCTAGTCACTCGTCGACATCAAGGTCTACATAAAACCCATCGGAGGGGGCAGTGTTGTCGTCTGAAAACAATAAATAAGCAAACATGAGTACAAAGGTACTCAGCAAGTCTTACATCAGAACCTACTATACATGCTTATTCTCAAGAAGGCGGTGGGGTTGATGCAGCAAGCCAGCTTTGACTCTTGGCTAAGCTATCCTACGGAACTCCACCAGTAAAATAGTTTTCGCACACGAGTCCACTACTCACCAACACAATACTCCACCGGGGATCCTCCCTCGTCATCCTACGAGAGGGCCATCCTCGGTACTCACACTTATCTTGTGTCTTTTAATAGTATCCATTAACTTGTCTATGAACTGTATAGGCAACCAAGTAGTCCTTTACCGCGGACGTGGCTATTTGAATAGTTTATACCCTGCAGGGGTGTACTTCGTCATACATGCTTTCACCACTTACCGCCGTTTACATGACATGTACTCGACAACCTTCAAGCGGAAGCCCAGCGAGGGTGTCGGCCATGGCCTACCTAAACACTTAAGTCTCTAGTCCAGGTTTATCGCCTATTCAGGTTCCATCCGTAGGGAGTCCGGCCGAGGTTTCCACATACGGCCCCGAACGATGTGAACAGGGTTCCCGAGACACCAAACGGGTGACTCGGTACACCGTGCCACGGTGTATCTACCGCAACATAGCCCACCCCTAGGGTCAGCGCTACGCACGGCCGCCAACACATAACCTACAAACACCAGAAACTAATTGCAACTCCTGGACAGAGTACTAGGGTGTTTAAGAAGCCGAGAGGGTCCATTGGTTTTGGGACCAATGTACGGTAGTAACTGCATCTTAAATCACACATACAGATCTCAGTTCTTATGGACGGCCTCAATGAAACAACCCACCATGTACTCCTACATGGCCTCTCATCGATACCTTTACCAAAACATGTTCAATACATCCCTCATATTACTGACATAAGCATTTCACTCTAGCTCATCACCCAGATGAACCAAACCTGACTCAACTCTAAGCATAGCAAG
The DNA here is from genome assembly GCF_002162155.2 of Triticum dicoccoides. Classification (NCBI taxonomy): domain Eukaryota; kingdom Viridiplantae; phylum Streptophyta; class Magnoliopsida; order Poales; family Poaceae; genus Triticum; species Triticum dicoccoides. Next base: position 205,893,720 of record NC_041390.1, on the reverse strand, counting down.
CATAGCAAGGTAGGAATGACATACATGGCTCAATCAACTCCTACACATGCTAGTGGGTTTCATCTAGTTACCGTGGCAATGACAGGTCATGCAGAGGATAAGGGTTCAACTACCGTAGCACACAGCAGTTTGAATCGCGATGTCTTAATGCAGTAAACAAGAGCAGGAGCGAGAACATGGGTTGTATCGGAATGATCAATGGTTGCTTGCCTGATGGAGTGGTAACGGGATACTACCCTTCAGTTGGATACTCGTGAATATCCTTGGAGGCAGAACCTACCACGAAGAACACATCGGAACACAATCAACACATGACGATATGCAACAATATGATGCATGCTATGACATGGCAATATGATTGTGTCTTGGCCTAATGTAAGCTAAAATAGGAAGGGATGAACCCATTTGAATCAAAGATTCAAATATTAGCTCATTAAACATGGCATTTATAGTGCATTTCCTTATTCTGCTTAAACAGCAAGGTAAACTTGTTTTGTCATGCATGAAACCATTACAGATGGATAGATTGAATTTTTCTAATAATTTTTCATATATAATTTATCTCATTTGGAGCTATGGTTGAATTTCTATGAATTTTTGAAGTTTGAACAATTTTCTGGAGTTTCCTGAATAAGAATAAATCCAGAAAATCAATTACTGCATCAGCAACGCGTCAGGGTGACGTCAGCAGGTCAAAGGCGCCAGCCCAGGTCAAACCTGACTGGTGGGCCCCTTCTGTCAGCCTCTCAGTGCACTAACTACGTTTAATTAGCCTAATTACTAGGCAGGGCCCACTAGTCAGTGGCTATACTAATTAAACTAACTAATTTTAGTTAGCAACTAATCTGGATAATTAGCAAGGGGGCCCACTTGTCATTGACTCAGGGGAGTCAACTGGGCCCATCCAGTCCACGTCAGTGGTCAAATCCGCCGGTCAATAGGGCTAATCCCGCCGGCGTTGAGTCGCCGGCGAGGCCGAGACGGCGGAGGGCTTCGGAAAACGCCCTCAAGCGACCAAAACGACGGCGGAGACCACCCGTGCGAAGCCCAGGCTCTCGCGCATCCAATGGAGCAAGTGTGAGGAGTTGGGGTGGAGCGATCTTGCCGGAATCGAGCTCGTGGCGGCGGCCGGAGTTCGGGCATGGTCGGTTTCGACGCTACGGTGCACGGGAGGAAGAGCTGGTGGTGGCTATGGGTTCCTGGTGCTGCACTGAGCACGGTGAGGCGCTCCGTTGTGAGCTTGCACAGCTGTCGCCACGGCTGCGCCATGGCCGGCGGTGAGGAGCTCTCGGGTGCGGTGGAAACGGCGGCTACAGGGGCCAAACGAGCACGGGGGCTAGGAGGAAATGAAGAGGAGCTCACAGCGGGGGCGGAGAGGGGGTCAGCGGGCTCGGGGACGGGCTGGAGACAAGGTTCGGTCGCCGGCGATCTCGGATGCCCGGTGTTGAAGACAAGGTTGAAGGCGACGTTGCAGGGCTTCCGGCAAAGCGTGGCTCGCTGGGGAGGACAAGGGAGTCGAGGCGGAGCTGATGGGCTCGTCGGATGGGCGAGGGGAGGTCTCTGGCGGCGACTACGGCGATCGGTGGCGAGGGACGCGCTTGGCCATCGCGGGAGAGGATGAGGGAGACGAGGGGGATAGTGAGAGAGGATGAGAGGGAGACATGGGGGTCGCGTGGCGTCCTCTGGGCGTCTCCCGGCATCGACAGAAACAGGAGGTGGCCGGCGCGTGGCCGGCGCGCGGCGAGCACGCGCCCTTGCCTCCTGGCGCGGGGTAGGGGGTGACTGGCCGAGCCAGTAGGCTGGGCCGAGCCAGGTAAGGCCCAGGTGGGCTTCTTTCTCCTTTTTTTGATTTAGTTTCTATTTTCTATTTAACTGCAACTGTTTAGCTTTATTTAAAATACTAAAACATCTCCAAAAATCCTGAAAATAAATGTGGCCTCTGTTTAGATTATTTCCAACAGGAAACATTTACTCCCAGAATTATTTGAGCATTTAAATTATTTTATAGCATTTAAATGCCCAAATTCAAATACTTATGATTTAATTCAATGACCTTCTGTTGACCTAGAAAATTGTGCACCAATTTTGCCAGAGGTTCTAACCCAAGGCAAAGAGGGTGAACATTTTAGAAGGGCATTTCAGGTTCATTGAAATTATTTTTAGTAAACCCTAGTTGATTTCAAAAGGGGTGCTGGGGGTTCTGCCTTCCCCATTTCAAGTTTCTGATGAAAGTAAACATGACGCACACTCTAATGCATGGACTAGCTAGGGTGTGACAACTCACCCCCACTCAAAAGAATCTCGTCCCGAGATTTAGGATCCTCTGGAAAGAAGGTGGGGTACTCGAGTCGAAGACGATCCTCCCTTTCCCAAGTGGCTTCTTCCTCGGAATGATGTGACCATTGAACCTTGAGAAACTTGATATTATGACGTCGAGTGGTACACTCGGCTTGATCAAGGATACGAACGGGATATTCCCGATAAGAGAGGTTATCTTGTAGATCAAGAGTTTCATGGTCCACTCCACAGATAGGATCCGCGAAGCAACGCCTGAGTTGTGAAACATGGAAGACATCGTGAACTCTGGAAAGATGCGGAGGTAGTTCCAATTGGTAGGCAAATTCTCCTTGTTTAGCAAGAATGCGAAAGGGTCCAATGTAACGAGGAGCCAATTTGCCTTTGATACCGAAACGATGGGTTCCCTTTAACGGGGTAACCCGAAGGTAAGCCTTCTCGTTGACTTCATAAGTCATAGGCTTATGTTTACGATCATATTGACTCTTTTGACGAGATTGGGCTGTTTTCAATTTCTCATGAATAATGCGAACCTGCTCTTCTGCTTCCTGAATCATATCCGGGCCAAAGAGTTGTATTTCCCCGGTTTCTGACCAGTTAAGAGGCGTTCGACATTTTCGTCCATAAAGAACTTCGAAAGGAGCTTTGCCCAAGCTAGCTTGATAACTATTGTTATAAGCAAACTATGCGAATGGAAGGCATTTCTCCCAACTCATTCCGAACGAGATAACAGAAGCTCGGAGCATATCTTCCAGAATTTGATTGACTCGCTCTACTTGACCACTTGATTGGGGATGGAAGGCGGTACTAAAGGAGAGACGAGTTCCCATAGCATTTTGGAAACTTTCCCAAAATCAAGAGGTGAAGAGACTCCCACGGTCTGAGTTAATTTCCAATGGAACACCATGAAGAGACACTATTCGGGAGATGTATAACTCAGCTAGCTGGCTAGCGGTGATACTCTCACGAACAGGTAGAAAGTGGGCTACTTTGGAAAGTTGGTCGATCACAACGAAGATGGCATTATTCCCTCTCTTGGTCCTGGGAAACCCAGTGATGAAATCCATACCGATTTTATCCCATTTCCATTCAGGAATAGCCAAAGGTTGAAGGGTGCCAGCAGGCCGTTGATGCTATGCTTTAACACGACGACAAACATCACAATTAGCAATGTATTGAGCGATTTATCTCTTCATCCTAGTCCACCAAAACCTCTGGCGTAGGTCTTGATACATTTTGGTACTACTGGGATGAATGGTGAGAGGGGATTCATGAGCTTCCATAAGGATCAGTCGCCTCAGGTTTCGCGCCTTTGGAACCACTAGGCGATTCCCAAAGTATACGACACCTTGATCATCAATGGAGAAACAATTCGCGACTCCTTTCTTAATGTTTCTCTTAATACGGGAGATTCCCGGATCTACCTTCTGTGCCTTGATGATCTGATCCGTAAGGGTAGGTTCCGCCACCAGGGTGGATAGGAATCCTCGAGGAACAATGTGAAGGTTTAGCTTACGAAATTCCTCATGGAGAAGTGGTTGACTTTGTTGTAACATCAGGTTGTTACAATAGGACTTACGGCTTAGCGCATCAGCCATGACATTGGCTTTGCCCGGGGTGTAAGTTATTCCTAAGTCGTAGTCCAAGATCAACTCGACCCAACGTCGTTGCCTGAGATTCAAATCTGGTTGGGTGAAGATATATTTCAAACTTTGGTGATCGGTGAAGATCTCGCAACGATTACCGAGAAGGTAATGTCGCCAGGTTTTAAGTGCATGGACTACAGCTGCAAGCTCTAGATCATGTGTAGGATAATTTTCCTCATGTGGGTGTAATTGCCGTGAAGCATAGGCAATTACCTGACGATCTTGCATGAGTATGCAACCTAGTCCTTGTTGTGAGGCGTCGCAATAGATAATAAAGTCCTTGGAGAAGTCTGGTGGTACCAGTACGGGGGCAGATGTCAGGCGTCTTTTCAGTTCTTGAAAACTGATCTCACACTGTGGAGTCCACTCGAACTTTTTATCTTTCTTGAGGAGTTCAGTTAGAGGTTTAGCAACCTTGGAGAAATTTTCGACGAAGCGGCGGCAATAGCTCGCTAAGCCAAGGAAGCTCCGAACTTGCTTGACCGTCTTAGGTGGAGTCCAATCAAGGACGGCTTGAACTCGCTCGGGATTGACAGCAATACCCTTACCAGAGATACATGGCCTAGATAGGTCACTTCTGGCAACCAAAATTCACACTTGGAGAATTTGGCATAAAGGCGATGCTCTCGAAGTTTCATCAATACCAGCCTTAGATGTACGGCATGTTCCTCTTCATTCTTGGAGTAGATGAGTATGTCATCGAGGTATACTACAACGAATTTATCCAAGTACTCCATGAAGACCGAGTTCATTAACAGAGAGAAGGTAGCCGGGGCATTGGTTAAACCGAACGACATGACGGTGTACTCGTATTGGCCATAACGAGTAACAAAGGCCGTTTTGGGAATGTCCCCATTTCTGGTTTTGATTTGATGGTAACCCAACCTCAAATCCATCTTGGAGAAGACTGAGGATCCAACGAGCTGATCATATAGATTGTTGATCCTGGGAAGCGGATATTTGTTCTTGATGGTGACCAAGTTGACAGGTCGGTAATCCACAACCATTCGATCCGTTCCATCCTTCTTCTTAACGAAGAGGACGGGGCAAGCCCAAGGAGAGGAACCAGGACGGATGAAACCCTTGTTCAAGGACTCATCGAGTTGGTTCTTAAGCTCGGCTAGTTCTAGGGGTGCCATCTTGTAAGGTCTTCTAGAAATTGGAACAGTTCCTGGAACAAGGTCTATCACAAACTCGACATCCCTGTCAGGTGGAACACCTGGCAGTTCTTCTGGAAAGACATCCGGAAAGTCTCGGACTACCGGAACATCTTCAAGGTCTGGAAGGGGGTTGGCATTTAGGGAGTAAAGTTGGCGCTTGGCCACTCGAGTTAAGACATTAACTGTCTTGCCCGAGGGGTGGGTAAGTTGAACGGTTCTAGTGGCACAATCGATCTTAGCATAATGAGCTGACATCCAGTCCATACCCAAGATGATATTTATGTCGGAGGACTTGAGAGCTATTAAGGATGCAAGGAAGACAAGTCTATCAACAAGAATTTCGTTCCCATGGCTTACTCTAGAAGTTTGCCATTTGGAACCCGGAGTTTGAATTACCATGGAAGTGGGCATGTCGCAGAATGTCGTGTTATGCAATCGAGCATAGTTCTCGGATATGAATGAATGAGATGCTCTAGTATCGAAAAGAACAGATGCCGGATGGCAGTTAACAAGGAGCGTACCAAGGACGACGTTAGGATCCTCATGAGCCTCCTCGGCTGAAACATAATTGACATGGCCACGTGCAGTGGTGGCCGGCTTGGCGTCGCTGGCTTACCACGGCCAACGGACTTTCCAGTTTGATTGGGGTTGTTGTTCTGGGGACACTCTCGGCTATAGTGAACCGGTGTAACATCCCAAAATTCTAAATTTTGGAATGTTACAATAAGTAGATAGATTTGACTGATTGTTTGATTGATTGTCTGAAAGTGAGTGAATTCGAAACTTTTGAAAGTTAAATGAGAGGTAATAAAAGGACTTTCCCAAACTTTCATATTTGCTTTCTGATCTCCATGAATTCAAATGCTTTTCAAACACAAAACCCTTGAGCGAAGATGATATGACTTCTTCCATTTAAATTAAATGAAAAGGGTTGTTGAAAATATTTGAATTTCCTTTGAAAATATTTTCAATTCTGAAACTTTATGCAACTCAATGATTTTCACGAGAGAAGATAAAATGACTTCTTCAAATTATATGAAATATGAGTTGGGAGTTTCAAAGAATTAAATTCAAAGTTCTTTTGAATTTATTTTCAATTTGGAATGTTATACATTAGATCATCATGCATATCTTATTTTCTTGCATTTTGGTCGATCCTAGAAATTTCACGCAACTCAAGGACCTTCGAAGAGAGTTGGAGATTTCGTTATTTTCATATTTGAGAGTTTTCTCGAATTTGAAAAGAGGATCATTTGATTTATTTATTTCATCTTCAATAATTTTTTTCGTTATCAAAAATATAAGAGAGGGAATAATATGACTTTCCCAAAATTGAGGAAAAATGAAGATTTAATAAATAGATCAAGTTTTGGTTTTGCCGGAGTTTATTTGCATTTTATTTGGATAGGGAAAAATGCGCGTTTTCGAAAATTGCATTTTAGGTCCGGAGAAAAGTTCATTTTGTTCGACTCATTTTAAGGAGTCGGGGAAAATTTGCTTTAGAAATTTTGGAGCCGTTTAGTTTTTCTTTTTCTTGTTTTTCTGCGTGCGGAACCAGTTAAAAAAAATTCCGCAGGCCACCCGGGCCAAAGGCCCAGCCAGCCGCCGCTGCGCCCCAGCCCCTGCGCGCGTGCGCCAGGCGCAGGCAGCCAGGCAGCCGCCGCCTCGCCTCTTAGCCGAGTCCTAGTAGGACTCTAGGCTAGCCCTTTTTCCTTTGTTTCGTTTTCCTTTTTCCTCTCTTTTTCTTGTCCCCTACCCCAAGTAATCTCTCCCCTCTCCTATATAAATACCCCATAGACCCCCCCCCTCTCCTCACACCAAAAAACCCAAACCCCCTCTCCTCCCAAAGCCGCGCCCCACCCCGCGCCCCTCACCCGCCGCCGCCGCCCTAGCACGCCGCCGTCGCCATCGTTCGCCCCGCCTCGCCAGAGGTAGCCCCACGCCTCTCTTTTTGTTCCCCGTGGTTCGGTTCTTTTAAAAGAAACCGTTCCGGTTTTATTTTCCGGTTTTTCTCTCCAATTCTTCGTTTCGGTTTCTTTTCCGAAACCCTAGATCGGTTTTCCGATTTCTTTTTCGGTTTCTTTTCCGAAAACCCTAGATCGGTTTTCGTTCTTCTTTCGGACCGTTCGTCTCAACGAACGTGATCACCGATTATTCCCGGTTAACGACGCCCGTTCGTTTAACTGTTCACCTCTTTCTTTTCGTCGGATTTATTCCGCGATCGCGATCGCAGATCCGATCTTCGTTCTAGTTTATCTTCTCGCCCGTTTATCGGAATCAGGTGATTCAAGCGCCTGGAGTTTCGTCTCGAAACCGCCGTTGCGTCTAATCAACTTGAACAAGCTTTTGCTACAGTAAAATTTGACCTAGTTTCAACTTGCTAGAACCGAGTTGTTTTCTTCCGCAGTTCGTTTTCCGTCGTTTGTTCGGTTCGTTCTTTCTTTACAACCGGAGTTCTTAAGTTGAATTTTTCTGGTTCGTTCTCTCGTTCGAGTTTTACTTGTGCATTAGATGAGTACTTATTGTGTGGTTACTATTGTTTGCTTACGATAGATTGACCGGAGTGTGACGAGTAGAGCTATCAAGAGTTTTTGAGTGCGAATCATCTTCATCAACATTGTAGGCAAGTTCACACTTTGATCATACCTTTTCTACAACCCAGTTTTATTGCATTAGATCTATCCTCTCACATTGCATGATTAGGATCTAATTAAATTGTGGGATGGGAAGTAGATGAGGTAGTACCTATTACCCGTATTATTATGAAACCTTTGGGAGTTACTTCTACGTTTGCTTATTATGCCATGCTATGCTAGTAGACGTGGATTGGGTGAGTGATATCCATGACAGATGTGAGTTGATAATTTTAATGGTTTATCTAAGGTGGCAACTTAAACACACATCTGGGTGGATTGAGGCACCTGATGTCTATCTGGACTTGCCTGTTTTTTTTGGACCGCCACCCAGGCTCAAAGGGATCATAAGATCATTCATGCTAGTAACTTCCGTGTGCAGCCACAAGCCATTATGGGCTCTGGCATAGTTGACTAAGTTGTGCAAACTCTTACAGTGGTAGACTAGCAGATGTAGGGGATGTAGGTGTACGGGTCTACCCGATCATAAGGTGCTAGTGCTTCTGAAAGACTATGTCTCGGTCATCCGTCTTCTCAAACACCATGTAGTGCGAGAAACCAAACGGAGGCAATCGAGTCTTGTGGGGAAAAGTGCGCAAACCTCTGCAGAGTGTACAAACTAATCATGATTAGCCGTGTCCCCGGTTATGGACAACTTGAGTATCTAGTACTTGAATATCATGTGAATCTCAAGATGTTACTTCTAATTAATGTTGTTGGGTTTTAATTATTTTTAATTGGGATTGAGAATGCTGTCAACCATTCTCCATGTTCAACAACCACCATGATAGTTAAATAAATTTATTCCTTTGCAGTAGGGAAAAATTAGCTTTACCCAAAAACCTTATAACCATAGAGCTTTTCCACCAGCCATATATGCATATAGTGATAGCCATTGTTCATCATTTTCTCTATGGTGTGAATTTGCCAGTACATTCAATGTACTGACCCGTTTCGGGCTGCAACGTCTCATGTTGCAGGATTATCTTACGACGAGTAAGTGATATGTTAGGGTTACGATTTCTACACTCAACTTTGCCGTTGGTGTTGATGGGAACCCACATCCTTGTTGCTTCCGCTATATGGATTGAGGTAATAGTATTTAAGTTACTTTATACATGTGATTTACCTCTGTTATAAATCCTTCGAGTACTGTGTGTGTCAGCATACCGATCCAGGGATGACACGTAAGCACAGAGACTTGACCCATTCGGGTCGGGTCGCTACAAGATGGTATCAGAGCACATGTTGACTGTAGGACATGACCCTAGAAACTGGCAAGCCCATACCAAAGATTTTTCTCTACAATTTTCCCTTTCAAAAAGATCTTTTACCTCTCTTCTCTTCTGAGCTTATTCGAAATTCCCTTTAGTGAGACCATACCCCTTTTCCCTTTTGACCACGAGGATTCGACTGATGAGACCACTCCAAGAAGTACAGGATATCAGACTAGTAAGACCATTCGAAATGAAGAGGATTTTACCATACATTATGATAATGGAAACTATAGCTGTTGAAGACTCTGAAGACTAGGAGAACTGAAGGCTCTGAAGAATTCCCAGATTTGTATGACCTAGGAAGGCTACCCTTATGGAACTTGGCAGACTATGGAAGTTGTCAATACCTGAGATCAAGGTGTATCGGAGAAAGAACGGAGCATGTAGAGTTAAGAACTCAAGGATTTTTCAAGAAAACCCTAAGGCAGGAGATATCATCTATGGAATGATAGCTCGTGGAAATGACAAGAGCAGAAACCCAGCTATCCAGCGTGTTATGGCCCGCTAATGCTATTGTCACCGTGCTGAGTTAAGGATGCATGTCATCAGAATGGATTTGATGGAAGAAGGCTGATGGAGCACCTATCATAAGATGAATTTTAGCCCTAGCCGGTGTATCACCAGGATCTGGAGTAGTACATCAAGAAGTTAAAATGGAGCTCCAGGAAGCCGTATTAGACAAGAAAGCAGTTCGTGAAGAACACGGGACCCAGAAGCTGAAAGTAGCCAAGCTGGAGGAGCTACAACCTCGAGATACCGGAGATTCGTTAAGAACTGAAGGACAGCAGGATCATGGTTCAGGTCGAGTTTGATGAAACCCAGAAGTTTGGAATGCAACTCCAGATTATTAAAGGACGTCACGAGTGACTTCGCGTCAACGGAGATGATCTGGCAAAAGAACTTGAGAAAGACAAGCATGATCGGAAGAAGCCATTGGAGGCATGAACAAGGCTTGAAGAGTTTGGCGATGTTGACCTTTAGAAGACCAAACCCCTGTTATATACCTACGTTAGATGCGATGATTGTGAGCTGTCATTTGTTTGTTGTTTTTCGACAACCACAATAAAATCTGTCTTTTCAAAACCATTGTTTGTATTGGGTGTATCCCACTCTATCCCTCTTATCTCACCCCAAACCCATGGACCCAATAGATGATGAATGGAGATGAGCTTGTATTTTCTGGACCGATGAGTCAATTGGAGACAGACCGATGGATTCAGAACATGGAGGATCATATGGAGAACAACCCTATAGTCGGAAAGGATATGGCCCAGCATGCTCTTCAATGCTTTGAAAGAGGTGCTGCTACTTGGTGGAGGATGTACCAAACCTTCAATGGATGGCAAGGAGTAACCACTTGGAAAGAATTTAAGTTGACTTTGCTAAAGTCTCAGTTTGTGTCCCAGAAGTTGAAGCCTTATGGAAAGGACATGAAGAAACCTTGTGCATGCAAGATTTGTGGAGAAATCGGACACACCCATAAAGAACACAAGGATGAATGCCCAAATTGTGAAGGAAGTCACCCAGTTGAAGAATGCCCAACTAGGCAAATTACTTGTTTCTTGTGTGAAGGGACTACCCACTATCCTGCTCAGTGTCACATTTACCCCATGGTACAACGAACCATCCAGCAGAAGGAAGAAGCAATGAAAGGAGCTCTTATGGAAAGTTTAGAAGAACCTGTGATGAAGAAAGAGGAGGAGGACACATCTAAAGAGGACTCGAGTAAACCCTGCACTAAGTCTTCCTATTCGTATGGAGAAGAAGTACACCTCTCCCAGAATTGTATGAATGGGGATCTAGTAGAATTCCCGACGGAGGAAGTAGCGTATGACCCACAGGAAATAGAAGCCCTGATTGGAATGGAAAAGTCCAAAAAGAGAAGTAGATTGGATTCCAGGAAGGATCTGAGTCATGTCACCTGTTATGGGTGCAAGGAGTCGGGGCACTACCTCAACAAATGCCCAAAAAGGAAACCTCGATACTTGTCAGAAGTAATATGTTTTCGTTGTAATGAAGCAGGGCACTTTGCCAGAGATTGTCCGAAGGAGAAGGAAACTTGTGAAAAATAGTTGAGTTTGTAACAGAAGTAATATAGTAGTAGTAGTGTGAACATTTTCCTTTAAATTGAGTTGTTGAGTTGAGGCATGTAATGGAAAATCAGGAGATTGTAATGATTTGAGAAATTAATAAAGTTAGCAGAGTTGGTACTGATTTGGATTTTATGACTTACTCTATGAGGAAAGATGTCGACCATTTTGAGGAATATGGTCTATAAAATATTGGAGCATTTTAAGGGTGGTAGTACCCTGTAAGAACCGTTGACCCCTGGAAAAGATAAGCATACTCCACTAAGTGGATTTTGGACAAAATACGAGTTTTGTCTCGATATGGGTGATGCCCCAAGAGTATGTGGGATGAAGTTGGAGACCGTCAGTTGTTTGGACCAAATGTGATCAAGGAGTCAGAAGAAAATGTTAAGTTGATTCGAGATAGACTGAAAGTAGCTCCGTCCAGGTAGAAGAGTTATGCAGATTTAAAAACTCAAGGAGGTAGTCTATGAAATTGGAGACAAAGCATGTCTTCGCGTGTCCCCTATGCGAGGAGTTAAACGTATTGGAGTTAAGGGACAGTTAGCTCCGAGATTTGTAGGACCATACCGAGTTTTGGATCGTATGGGAGAAGTGGCCTACAAGTTGGAATTACCCGAAGGACTGTCAGGAGTTCAAGATGTGTTTCATGTTTCCCAGTTGAAGGAGTGCCATGCAGAGATGGCCAATATTCCCATGTAAGGATGCTTGACCGCGGAAAGGATAAATGATGTTCCACGAAGTGGAATATGGATTTCATAAGTATAAGTTTTATCCCGGTATATGGGCTATCCCACGAGGATGAAGAGATGAAGTACTATTGGATATAAAGGAGGTATGATGTTGGTAATATGGAGCAATGGCAACCCCATGACAAGTCTGAGTACTCACGTCTTGGATTGGTGCCAATAGAAGGAAGGAAGACAGTACAATTGGATGGATTAAAGAGTACTCGGAAGTTGGAAGTTGAAATAATGATCAGTTGCCCGATGATAAGTTCAAGGACTACAAGTAATGAGGATATGCCCTGATCAATAGACGATCTTATAGGAGTAATGCAAAACCTGAGGGTTAGGAAGGAACGATAGATGTTTGGCTTGCAGAATCCATGGAATTATCCAAACTTAGTTCGTCGACAAGAGAAATTCTGCAATGCTTGTGAGGAATGACCAAGTGTTAGTATGCGAGATTCGCTAAACTGTGTACATGGTAATGATTTGGGTGCGGGATGGATTGATCACCATACCGACTTACTCTTTTTATTCGCCTTGCTATATGGGATGGTAAATCTGAATGACTTACCTATAGTAGAGAGACGGCGATATTAGACCTTGTTTAAACCTTAGAATGGTATAAGTATTTTTCCCTTGTACACGATAGCTTTTGCCAACCGTAGGTTATACGGTGAGGATCAACCAAGACCCATTTCCTGTAGGAGAAACCATACATTGTTGACCACCATGAGATATCGATAGTTGTTTAGTTTTGGCGCCAGACCCATTAGCTAAGAAGACCCAATCTCGGAATTACCTTACCAAGATGAAAGGATAGAAAAATTGTGGTAAGGTTATGCCACTACCGGAAGAGCTCAGAGAAGGAATTTTCTCGAGGATTTGAGAAGACCGACACTGTCAAGAATATGGATGAAGTATATGAGTTTCGATGGAGCTGTAACCATGCTTCTAAGGGTGGTAGCACCCCACACCCCGGTGATGATTGATGGATTTTTGAGAATACCCCCAAACCCTAACCTTTTCTTACTAGCCTCTCCGAATCTCGAGGACGAGATTCCTTTTAAGGGTGGTAGGTTTGTAACATCCCAAAATTCTAAATTTTGGAATGTTACAATAAATAGATATATTTGACTGATTGTTTGATTGATTGTCTGAAAGTGAGTGAATTCGAAACTTTTGAAAGTTAAATGAGAGGGAATAAAAGGACTTTCCCAAACTTTCATATTTGCTTCCTGATCTCCATGAATTCAAATGCTTTTCAAACACAAAACCCTTGAGCGAAGATGATATGACTTCTTCCATTTAAATTAAATGAAAAGGGTTGTTGAAAATATTTGAATTTCCTTTGAAAATATTTTCAATTCTGAAACTTTATGCAACTCAATGATTTTCACGAGAGAAGATAAAATGACTTCTTCAAATTATATGAAATATGAGTTGGGAGTTTCAAAGAATTAAATTCAAAGTTCTTTCGAATTTATTTTCAATTTGGAATGTTATACATTAGATCATCATGCATATCTTATTTTCTTGCATTTTGGTCGATCCTAGAAATTTCACGCAACTCAAGGACCTTCGGAGAGAGTTGGAGATTTCGTTATTTTCATATTTGAGAGTTTTCTCGAATTTGAAAAGAGGATCATTTGATTTATTTATTTCATCTTCAATAATTTTTTTCGTTATCAAAAATATAAGAGAGGGAATAATATGACTTTCCCAAAATTGAGGAAAAATGAAGATTTAATAAATAGATCAAGTTTTGGTTTTGCCGGAGTTTATTTGCATTTTATTTGGATAGGGAAAAATGCGCGTTTTCGAAAATTGCATTTTAGGTCCGGAGAAAAGTTAATTTTGTTCGACTCATTTTTAGGAGTGGGGGAAAATTTGCTTTAGAAATTTTGGAGCCGTTTAGTTTTTCTTTTTCTTGTTTTTCTGCGTGCGGAACCAGTTAAAAAAATTCCGCAGGCCAGCCGGGCCAAAGGCCCAGCCAGCCGCAGCTGCGCCCCAGCCCCTGCGCGCGTGTGCCAGGCGCAGGCAGCCAGGCAGCCGCCGCCTCGCCTCTTAGCCGAGTCCTAGTAGGACTCTAGGCTAGCCCTTTTTCCTTTGTTTCGTTTTCCTTTTTCCTCTCTTTTTCTTGTCCCCTACCCCAAGTAATCTCTGCCCTCTCCTATATAAATACCCCATAGACCCCCCCTCTCCTCACACCAAAAAACCCAAACCCCCTCTCCTCCCCAAGCCGCGCCCCACCCCGCGCCCCTCACCCGCCGCCGCCGCCCTAGCACGCCGCCGTCGCCACCGTTCGCCCCGCCTCGCCAGAGGTAGCCCCACGCCTCTCTTTTTCTTCCCCGCGGTTCGGTTCTTTTAAAAGGAACCGTTCCAGTTTTCTTTTCCGGTTTTTCTCTCCGATTCTTCGTTTCGGTTTCTTTTCCGAAACCCTAGATCGGTTTTCCGATTTCTTTTTCGGTTTATTTTCCGAAAACCCTAGATCGGTTTTCGTTCTTCTTTCGGACCGTTCGTCTCAACGAACGTGATCACCGATTATTCCTGGTTAACGACGCCCATTCGTTTAACCGTTCGCCTCTTTCTTTTCGTCGGATTTATTCCGCGATCGCGATCTTAGATCTGATCTTCGTTCTAGTTTATCTTCTCGCCCGTTTATCAGAATCAGGTGATTCAAGCGCCTGGAGTTTCGTCTCGAAACCGCCGTTCCGTCTAATCAACTTGAACAAGCTTTTGCTACAGTAAAATTTGACCTAGTTTCAACTTGCTAGAACCGAGTTGTTTTCTTCCGCCGTTCGTTTTCCGTCGTTTGTTCGGTTCGTTCTTTCTTTACAACCGGAGTTCTTAAGTTGAATTTTTCTAGTTCGTTCTCTCGTTCGAGTTTTACTTGTGCATTAGATGAGTACTTATTGTGTGGTTACTATTGTTTGCTTACGATAGATTGACCGGAGTGTGACGAGTAGAGCTATCAAGAGTTTTTGAGTGCGAATCATCTTCATCAACATTGCAGGCAAGCTCACACTTTGATCATACCTTCTACAACCCAGTTTTATTGCATTAGATCAATCCTCTCACATTGCATGATTAGGATCTAATTAAATTGTGGGATGGGAAGTAGATGAGGTAGTACCTATTACCCGTATTATTATGAAACCTTTGGGAGTTACTTCTACGTTTTCTTATTATGCCATGCTATGCTAGTAGACGTGGATTGGGTGAGTGATATCCATGACAGATGTGAGTTGATAATTTTAATGGTTTATCTAAGGTGGCAACTTAAACACACATCTGGGTGGATTGAGGCACCTGATGTCTATCAGGACTTGCCTTTTTTTGGACCGCCACCCAGGCTCAAAGGGATCATAAGATCATTCATGCTAGTAACTTCCATGTGCAGCCACAAGCCATTATGGGCTCTGGCATAGTTGACTAAGTTGTGCGAACTCTTACAGTGGTAGACTAGCAGATGTAGGGGATGTAGGTGTACCGGTCTACCCGATCGTAAGGTGCTAGCGCTTCTGAAAGACTATGTCTCGGTCATCCGTCTTCTCAAACACCATGTAGTGCGAGAAACCAAACGGAGGCGATCGAGTCTTGTGGGGAAAAGTGCGCAAACCTCTGCAGAGTGTACAAACTAATCATGATTAGCCGTGTCCCCGATTATGGACAACTTGAGTATCTAGTACTTGAATATCATGTGAATCTCAAGATGTTACTTCTAATTAATGTTGTTGGGTTTTAATTATTTTTAATTGGGATTGAGAATGCTGTCAACCATTCTCAATGTTCAACAACCACCATGATAGTTAAATAAATTTATTCCTTTGCAGTAGGGAAAAATTGGCTTTACGCAAAAACCTTATAACCATAGAACTTTTCCACCAGCCATATATGCATATCGTGATAGCCATTGTTCATCATTTTCTCTATGGTGTGAATTTGCCAGTACATTCAATGTACTGACCCGTTTTGGGCTGCAACGTCTCATGTTGCAGGATTATCTTACGACGAGTAAGTGATACGTTAGGGTTACGATTTCTACACTCAACTTTGCCGTTGGTGTTGATGGGAACCCACATCCTTGTTGCTTCCGCTATATGGATTGAGGTAATAGTATTTAAGTTACTTTATACATGTGATTTACCTCTGTTATAAATCCTTCGAGTACTGTGTGTGTCAGCATACCGATCCAGGGATGACACGTAAGCACAGAGACTTGACCCATTCGGGTCGGGTCGCTACACCCGGCTCTCCACACTTGAAGCATGTCACCACATTGGGGCGTGGAGCAGCATTAGCAGCGGGGCCACCATAGTGCTTGGGCGGTGCAAATTGTTGGTTGGGACGAGGCGCCTCAAAGGATGGCCTCGGAATGAACCTGGGTGGCAGTGCTGTGCTTGGAATCCACACCCGGCGCTTCTGAGCCCCAGAGCCGGATGAAGAGCCAAAATCACGGGAGTGCTTGCGTGAAGCGTCATAATCAGTCTGGCCTGTCTCAGCACTGATGGCTTTATTGACCAACTTCTGAAAGGATGTGCACTCGTGCAGATGGAGATCGCGGTGAAGCTCAGGGCTAAGTCCCTTGTGGAACCTTGCCTGCTTCTTAGTGTCAGTAGATACCTCTTCAGGAGCATAACGTGCCAGATTCCCAAATTCACAACTGTAAGCATCCATAGTCAGTCTTCCTTGGGTGAAGTTGCTGAACTCCTCCCTCTTGCGATCCATGAGACCTTCCGGAATGTGATGCTCACGGAAAGCCTCACTGAATTCAGCCCAAGTAGTGATTTGACCGACCGGGCGCATAGCTTCGAAGTTTTCCCACCAAAGGCTAGCAGGGCCTTCGAGGTGATAGGCAGCATAAGTAACCTTGTCGGCTTCGGCTACGTTGGTTGAACGTAGCTTGTGGGTGATGCTGCGAAGCCAGTCATCCGCGTCGAGGGGCTCGACGGAATGGTTGAACATTGGTGGGTACAGCTTGATAAAGTCATTGATTGACACCAAGTCATTTCGCGGGTGGCGTGCAGTGTTCTGCTCAATCCGCTCTAGCAGGCGATTAGTCTCACGCTTGTTTCTTTCCGCCTCTAGCATCACTTCGGCCAGAGAAGGCGGGTGAGGCAGATTTTCACCTCTAGCTGCACTGGCTTCCCCCTGCTCCGGGACAGCAGGGTTGCCACGGGTGTTGACCATCCTAGGAGAAAACAAGACAATGGTTTAGACAAGGATGGCTCAAACTTAGTAAGGAAGTGCAGAATGTAATGGATAACACGGAATGCAGAGATGTTCATCCGTATGTCATGGTAATATAGAACTGCCATATATATACCAACGGTCATACACATCATACATAGTTTAGTACAAGCCCAGGCTACAGTAAAACTATGATGAAAGACGTTACATCTCATCGGAGGCATTCCAAGCTCCTATACATTATTTGTCTACACCTCCGGAATCGATTACACGCCAAGTCATATTCCACAAGTCATGTAGGACAGTGGAGATACAACTACTACAATACTAGTGGTATTACTACTAACTCAGACAGCTCCGTAGTAGTCCTCATAGAAGTCACCTCCATAGCCTGGAAGTTCAACGTGACCATCCGGAAAAAGACGGCCCTGAGGAGCCTGTGGACCATAGGGGCTAGGATGAGGTCTTGGACCAACAAACGGTGGCCTGCGGGGACCACGGGGTGGGGTGATGCCTCCCACATCACGCCAATCCACCATGTCTGGCAGAGCTGATCTCATAGGATACAGATCCCTTGTATCCATACATCCAGCTTGCACCGCAGGTGCAAACCGAGTCAATGTGGCCCAATGATCAGCACGGGTATTGAAAAGCTCCAACCTCAAGGCCCGATTCTCTCGGTCCTTATCTTCAAGCATCTCGGCAGTGGTACGAGTTAATGAGTCCTCCTGAGTGGAGTCAGCATAGATGGCCTGAAGATACCCTTGCGCTCCCGAAAGTGAAGCTGGCATGTAACGGAAGTCGGTGTTCCGAAGCAGGCCAGTCCGAACTCGCATGATGGTCATCATGGAATAGGCAGCATCCTGCACAGCCATCTCAACGGTAATCCCGAGTCCATAGGAACAGTGAAGGGGCTCGGTAGATCCAGGATAAGAAGGAAATATCCTGACGGTGCAGAAATACTGGCTTTGGTTAAAGTCACGGAACTGCTCTTCGATAGTGTATTCGGGATACCAACGGTAACCTGTCCCGATCATGACCCGGACTAACATAGCAGTATGCCCGGGCACGTCGAGGCACCTGGTCAGGCGAACCACTTGGTTTTGAGGACGGTTGGCCATCTGAAAGCACAACCACAATGCAAAGACATTAGAATTTCTAGGGAAAATTAGACAGCATAACGGCTGTAAATGCTCAGAAAAAGATTTGAGACATCCACAATAGTTCACAATACCACTCAACAACATCATATCAAGGTTCTGATTCAATTAGCAACATACTAAGAATAGTAGAAACTGAACTGGGACTTGTAACAACAATCCTATAAGCTACTACGGATTAGTAACACGTGAACCTGATAGAGGAAGAGAGCCTAGTCCTTAACCCACGTTGAATGAGGAGAGAATGACTCAGATCAGAGGCATAGGTAAAGGAGTAAAAGAACCTTATGTTCCCTCCCACAATCAATTCCCCTACATATAACTAGAGCATTTCTAGACTCGACATCGACCAGTTTGGCTCAACGAACCTACAGGCAGTCCAGCTCTGATACCAACGCTGTCAGGACCCCGATTCCAAGTCACATCGATCTAGCCGGTAACACCTCATATCACTTTGCGGCCTCACACACGGTATTCCACGGGTGTCGCCTTACCATGGCCTGGGACCGTTTGCGCCTTTTGGCTCACGTATATGATAGTGTCGCTAGCATCCATATGATAGAGAACCCGGGCCGACATGGCTAGTCATGAACCCAAAGCAGCACAGACCTATGGAGACAGGCATACATGAATCACATCGAACATGTCGGTCATCAATGAGTGATTCCGGGCTGTAGCACTGGGCTAACAGGACTTTGGGGAACCTCGGGCTGTAGCAGGCTAGGCAGGACTCCGGAAGTCACCGTGTGACATTTCCCCGAAGGGACAGACATAGGGACAAAGTGAAACACGTGCCGGCCAGTCAAGTGTCCTGAACAGTAGTGCTGGGCTAGCAGGTCTCCGGTGAACCGGGCTGTAGCGGACTACTATGGCTCGAGGAACACTAGACTACATTTCCCCATAAGAAAGGCTGCCAAGGATAAACAACTAGATTGTCGGATCCCACTCATACCAAGCATTTCAATCATACACACAATATGCCCGATATGAGTACATACAACATGGCATCACAACAAAACTCTACAACTCAAGTACTTTATTTAAAGGCTCCAGAGAGCCACACATAACATGTTCATACAGATAGGGGTCACATGACCCGACACTCAAGTCATACGAACATACAAGCACATGCGGAAGCAACTAGTCTGAGTACAGACTCTAGAAAGAAAGAAGGCTCCTCGAAGCCTGTCTATCTACATAGGGCCCTCCATGGCCAGGATCACCACCTGGGTGGCTAGTCACTCGTCGACGTCAAGGTCTACATAAAACCCATCAGAGGGGGCAGTGTTGTCGTCTGAAAACAATAAATAAGCAAACATGAGTACAAAGGTACTCAGCAAGTCTTACATCAGAACCTACTATACATGCTTATTCTCAAGAAGGCGGTGGGGTTGATGCAGCAAGCCAGCTTTGACTCTTGGCTAAGCTATCCTATGGAACTCCACCAGTAAAATAGTTTTCGCACACGAGTCCACTACTCACCAACACAATACTCCACCGGGGAACCTCCCTCGTCATCCTATGAGAGGGCCATCCTCGGTACTCACACTTATCTTGAGTCTTTTAATAGTATCCATTAACTTGTCTATGAATTGTATAGGCAACCAAGTAGTCCTTTACCGCGGACGCGGCTATTCGAATAGTTTATACCCTGCAGGGGTGTACTTCGTCATACACGCTTTCACCACTTACCACCGTTTACATGACACGTACTCGGAAACCTTCAAGCGGAAGCCCAGCGAGGGTGTCGGCCACGGCCTACCTAAACACTTAAGTCTCTAGTCCAGGTTTATCGCCTATCCAGGTTCCATCCGCAGGGAATCCGGCCGAGGTTTCCACATACGGCCCCGAATGATGTGAACAGGGTTCCCGAGACACCAAACGGGTGACTCGGTACACCGTGCCACGGTGTATCTACCGCAACATAGCCCACCCCTAGGGTCAGCGCTACGCACAGCCGCCAACACATAACCTACAAACACTAGAAACTAATTGCAACTCCTGGACAGAGTACTAGGGTGATTAAGAAGCCGAGAGGGTCCATTTGTTTCGGGCCCAATGTACGGTAGTAACTACATCTTAAATCACACATACAGATCTCAGTTCTTATGGACGGCCTCAATGAAACAACCCACCATGTACTCCTACATGGCCTCTCATCGATACCTTTACCAAAACATGTTCAATACATCCCTCATATTACCGACATAAGCATTTCACTCTAGCTCATCACCCAGATGAACCAGACCTGACTCAACTCTAAGCATAGCAAGGTAGGAATCACATACATGGCTCAATCAACTCCTACACATGCTAGTGGGTTTCATCTAGTTACTGTGGCAATGACAGGTCATGCAGAGGATAAGGGTTCAACTACCGTAGCACACAACAGTTTGAATCGCGATGTCTTAATGCAGTAAACAAGAGCAGGAGCGAGAACATGGGTTGTATCAGAATGATCAATGGTTGCTTGCCTGATGGAGTGGTAATGGGATACTGCCCTTCAGTTGGATACTCGTGAATATCCTCGGAGGCAGAACCTACCACGAAGAACACATCGGAACACAATCAACACATGACGATATGCAACAATATGATGCATGCTATGACATGGCAATATGATTGTGTCTTGGCCTAATGCAAGCTAAAATAGGAAGGGATGAACCCATTTGAATCAAAGATTCAAATATTAGCTCATTAAACATGGCATTTATTGTGCATTTCCTTATTCTGCTTAAACAACAAGGTAAACTTGTTTTGTCATGCATGAAACCATTACAGATGGATAGATTGAATTTTTCTGATAATTTTTCATATATAATTTATCTCATTTGGAGCTATGGTTGAATTTCTATGAATTTTTGAAGTTTGAACTATTTTCTGGAGTTTCCTGAATAAGAATAAATCCAGAAAATCAATTACTGCATCAGCAACGCGTCAGGGTGACGTCAGCAGGTCAAAGGCGCCAGCCCAGGTCAAACCTGACTGGTGGGCCCCTTCTGTCAGCCTCTCAGTGCACTAACTACGTTTAGTTAGCCTAATTATTGGGCAGGGCCCACTAGTCAGTGGCTATACTAATTAAACTATCTAATTTTAGTTAGCAACTAATCTGGATAATTAGCAGGGGGGCCACTTGTCATTGACTCAGGGGAGTCAACTGGGCCCACCCAGTCCATGTCAGTGGTCAAATCCGCCGGTCAACAGGGCTAATCCCGCCGGCGTTGAGTCGCCGGCGAGGCCGAGACGGCGGAGGGCTTCGGAAAACGCCCTCAGGCGACCAAAACGATGGCGGAGACCACCCGTGCGAAGCCCAGGCTCTCGCGCATCCAATGGAGCAAGTGTGAGGAGCTGGGGTGGAGCGAGCTCGCCGGAATCGAGCTCGTGGCGGCGGCCGGAGTTCGGGCGTGGTCGGTATCGACACTACGGTGCACGGGAGGAAGAGCTGGTGGTGGCTACGGTTCCTGGTGCTGCACTGAGCACGGTGAGGCGCTCTGTTGTGAGCTTGCATGGCTGTGGCCACGGCTGCGCCATGGCCGGCGGCGAGGAGCTCTCGGGTGCGGTGGAAACGGTGGCTATAGGGGCCAAACGAGCACGGGGGCTAGGGGGAAAGGAAGAGGAGCTCACAGCAGGGTCGGAGAGGGGGTCAGCGGGCTCGGGGACGGGCTGGAGACGAGGTGCGGTCGCCAGCGATCTCGGATGCCCGGGGTTGAAGACGAGGGCGAAGGCGGCGTTGCAGGGCTTCCGGCGAAGCGTGGCTCGGTGGGGAGGACGAGGGAGTCGAGGAGCTGATGGGCTCGTCAGAGGGGCAAGGGGAGGTCTCTGGCGGCGACTACGGCGATCGGCGGCGAGGGACGCGCTCGGCCATCGCGGGAGAGGATGAGGGAGACGAGGGGGAGAGTGAGAGAGGATGAGAGGGAGACGTGGGGGTCGCGTGGCGTCCTCTGGGCGTCTCCCAGCGTCGGCAGAAGCAGGAGGTGGCCGGCGCGTGGCCGGCGCGCGGCGAGCACGCGCCCCTACCTCCTGGCACGAGGTAGGGGGTGACTGGCCCAGCCAGTAGGCTGGGCCGAGCGAGGTAAGGCCCAGGTGGGCTTCTTTCTCCTTCTTTTGATTTAGTTTCTGTTTTCTATTTAACTGCAACTGTTTAGCTTTATTTAAAATATTAAACATCTCCAAAAATCCTGAAAATAAATGTGGCCTCTGTTTAGATTATTTCCAACAGGAAACATTTACTCCCAGAATTATTTGAGCATTTAAGTTATTTTATAGCATTTAAATGCCCAAATTCAAATACTTATGATTTAATTCAATGACCTTCTGTTGACCTAGAAAATTGTGCACCAATTTTGCCAGAGGTTCTAACCCAAGGCAAAGAGGGTGAACATTTTAGAAGGGCATTTCAGGTTCATTGAAATTATTTTTAGTAAACCCTAGTTGATTTCAAAAGGGGTGCTGGGGGTTCTACCTTCCCCATTTCAAGTTTCTGATGAAAGTAAACATGATGCACACTCTAATGCATGGACTAGCTAGGGTGTGACACCATATTTCTCATGTCCTCAAAATGGCCAAAATTCTTCTTCATAGAGTAACTACTCATAAAATCCATATCAGTACCAACGATGCTAACTTTATTCCTTCTCAAATGATTACAATCTCTCGCTTTTCCATTACATGTCTCAACTCAACACTTCAATATAAAAGTAAATGCTCTCACTTCTACTACTCCATTTCTTTTGTTGCAAACTCAACTATCTAGCACAAGTTTCCTTCTCCTTGGGGCATTCTCTGGCAAAGTGCCCTGCCCCATTACAACTAAAACATATTACTTTTGACAAGTATCGAGGTTTCCTTTTTGGGCAACTGTTGAGGTAGTGCCCTGACTCCTTGCACCTATAACATGTGATATGAACCAGATCCTTCCTGGAATCCACTCTGCTTCTCTTTCTGGACTTTTCCATTCCAATTAGGGCTTCTATTTCCTGTGGGTCATACTCTACTTCCTCTGTCGGGAATTCTACTAGATCCCCATTCAAACAATTTTGGGAGATGTGTCCTTCTTCTCCACATGAATAGCAAGACTTAGTGTAGGGTTTTCTCGGGTCTTCTTTAGGTGTGTCCTCCATCTCTTCCTTCATCACAGCTTCTTCTAAAATTTCCATGAGGGATCCTTTCATTACTTCTTTCTTCTGCTGGATGGTTCGTTGTACCATGGGGTAAATGTGACACTGAGCAGGATAGTGGGTAGTCCCTTCACGCAAGAAACAAGTAATCTGCCTAGTTGGGCATTCTTCAACTGGGTGACTTCCTTCACAATTAGTGCATTCATCCTTGTGTTCTTTATGGGTGTGTCCTATTTCTCCACAAATCTTGCATGCACAAGGTTTCTTCATATCCTTTCCATAAGGCTTCAACTTCTGGGACACAAGCCGAGTCTTTGGCAGAGTCAACTTAAATTCTTTCCAAGTGGTTACTCCTTGCCATTCATTGATGGTTTGGTACATCCTCCACCAAGTAGCAGCACCTCTTTCAAAGCACTGAAGAGCGTGATGGGTCATTTCATTTCCAACTATAGGGTTATTCTCCATGTGATCCTCCAAGTTCTGAATCCATCGGTCTGTCTCCAACTGACTCATCGGTCCAGAAAATACAAGCTCATCTTCATTCATCCTACATTGGGTCCATGGGTTTGGGGTGAGATAAGAGAGATAGAGAGGGATACACACAATACAAACAAAAGTTTTGAAAAGACAGATTTTATTGTGGCTGTCGGAAAACATCAAACAAAAGACAGCTCACAATCATCGCATCTAACGTAGGCATATGAAAGGGGTTTGGTCTTCTAAAGGTCAATAAATCTTCAAGGTCGTATAACTCTTCAAGTCTTGTTCATGCCTCCAATGACTTCTTCCGGTCATACTTGTCTTTCTCAAGTCCTTTTGCTCATCTTTGCTGTAGCAAAGTCTCTGGTGGCATCCTTGAATATTCTCGAGTTGCATTCCAAACTTCTGGGTTTCAACATCCATGGCATGAGCCATGGTCATATTGTCCATCAGTTCCTGAAATATCTCCGGTATCTCGAGGTTGTAGCTCCTCCAGCTTGGCTACTTCAACTTTTGGGTCCCAAGTTCTTCACGAAATGCTCCTTGTAAAAATACGGCTTCTTGTAGCTCCATCTTAACTTCTTGATGTAACACTCCAAATCCTGGTGATACACCGGCTAAGGTTAAACCTTCATCTTTTGCTGATAGCTGCTACGTCAGCTTTCTACCATCCAATCCTTCTGAAGAAATGCATGCTTAGCTCAGCTCAGTGACCATAGTATCAATGGTGATGACATCACGGATAACCATGTTTTTGCCCTTGTCATTGCCATGAGCTATCTTCCATAGTTGATATCTCCTGCCTTAGGGTTTTCTTCACAAAACTTTGAGGTTTTTAACTCTCCATGCTCAGTCTTTCTCCGATACACCTTGTTCTCAGGTATTGACGGCTTCCTTAGTCTGCCAAGTTCCATAAGGGGTGCCTTCCTAGGTCATACAAATCTGGAAAATTCTTCAGAGTCTTCAAATTCTCCTAGTCTTCGGAGTCTTCAACCATTGTAGTTTCCATTATTATAATGTATGGTAAAATCCTCTTCATTCCGAATGGTCTTGGTTGTCCGATATCTTGTACATCTTGGAGTGGTCTCATTAGTCGAATCTTCGTGTGGTGAAAAGGGAAAAGGGGGTATGGTCTCACTAAAAGGGGATATTTGAATAAGCTCAGAAGAGAAGAGAGGTAAAAGATCTTTTTGAAGAGTAAAGTTTTAGAGAAAAATCTTTTCCTTTGGGCTTGCCTAGTTTCTAGGGTCACGTCCTATAGTCAACATGTGCTCTGATACCATCTTGTAGCGACCAACCCGAATGGATCAAGTCTCTGTGCTTAAGTGTCATCCCTAGATCGGTATGCTGACACACACAGTACTCGAGGATTTATAACAGAGGTAAATCACATGTAAAAGTAACATAAATACTATTACCTCAATCCAAAATAGTGGAAGTAACAAGGTTGTGGATTCCCATCAACACCAACGGCAAAGTTGAGTGTAGAAATCGTAACCCTAACGTATCACTTACTCGTCGTAAGATAATCCCGCAACATGAGACGTTGCAGCCACAAAGGGTCAGTACGTTGAATGTACTGGCAAATTCACACCATTGTGAGAAATGATGAACAATGGCTATCACTACATGCATATATGGCTGGTGGAAAAGCTCTATGGTTATAAGGTTTTTGCGAAAAGCCAATTTTTCCCTACTGCAAAGGAATAAATCTTATTTAACTATCATGGTGGTTGTTGAACATTGAGAATGGTTGACAGCATTCTCAATCCCAATTAAGTAACATCATTAAACCCAACAAACTTAATTTGAAGTAACATGATGAGATTCACATGATAATCCAGGTACTAGATACTCAAGTTGTCCATAAACGGGGACACGGCTAACCATGATTAGTTTATACACTCTGCAGAGGTTTGTGCACTTTTCCCCACAAGACTCGATCGCCTGCGTTTGGTTTCTCGCACTACATGGTGTTTGAGAAGACGGATGACCGAGACATAGTCTTTCAGAAGCGCTAGCACCTTACGATGGATAGACTGTTACACCTACTTTCCCCTACATTTGCTAGTCTACCCTGTAAGAGTTCGCACGACTTAATCAACTATGCTAGAGCCCATAATAGCTTGTGGCTGCACACGGAAGTTTCTAGTATGAAAAATCTCATGATCCCTTTGGGCCTGGGTGGCGGTCCATAAAGAAAAATAGGCAATCCTGGAATACCCAGGTAGCTCAATCCACCCAGATGTGTGTTTAAGTTGCCACCTTAGATAAACCATTAATTAACAAACTCACATCTGTCATGGATATCACTCACCCAATCCACGTCTACTAGCATAGCATGGCATAATAGGCAAACGTAGAAGTAACTCCCAAAGGTTTGATAATATAACAGGTAATAGGTACTACCTCAACTACTTCCCATCCCACAATTTAATTAGATCCTAATCATGCAATGTTTGAGGATTGATCTAATGCAATAAAACTGGGTAGTAGGAGGTATGATCAAAGTGTTACTTGCCTGCAATGTTGATGAAGATGATTCACACTCATAACTCTTGATAGATCTACTCGTCACACTCCGGTCAATCTATCGTAAGCAAGCAATAGTAACCACACATAAGCAATCACTCAAAATATTAGAAAGATCGAAGAAGACAATTCGGAAAACATCAAAACCAAGCAAATAACTTTTGCAACATAAAACAATTTCTGACAGTACCAAAAATATATGAATTTTGCCTTATCAGAAAGTTTAGGTCAAGAGCTTCGATTTGCAAAAAGAATCAACTCAAACAGAGCTACGAAACTCAAGTTATGATGAAACGAAGTTTGAATTCAAATCTGATCTAATTCAAATTTTAAAATTTCAAAAACATGTTTGGGTTGGATTACTGGATAGAGGAGATCGTAACAAAGAAGTGGCTGTTGGTTTCGTTGGATTTGGACAAACAAGAAAAAAGTAGTGATAGATTGAACTGTGAAGAAACTAATTACCTACGGTTCCCTGGCCGAAATTAAACAGAAATAGAAAAACCTATCTAACGAACGTTTTCTACAGAAACAAAACTGACGAAAACCTTTATTACCGAACCTAATCTGATGAATGCTCACTAAACAAACTAAACTAAATAATAAACCAGAAATGAAAAAAAACTAGCGAACCGGGGCGGTTCGGTTTAACTAAACCCTAAGAAAAACTAAACCGATTTGTTCTAATAAACCTAACACTACAATGACAGAGATAAAAAGAAACGAACGGAGGGAGGAGCTTACAGAGGGCATGGTCGCTGGCTCAGGCGACGACTCCGGCAAGGCAGGCGAAGCCAGGGAGGCGCGGCGGGTCGCGAGGCGAGGGGCAGCGGCTCTGGCGTGGGGTCTGGCGGCGCTGGATGACGGGGTCGGGCAGGAGGCGACGCTGGTGGAGTTTAGGCGTACCGTGGCTCCAGCGAGGTAGCTTCGGTCATGGACGAAGGTGACGAGGCGGTGGCTCTGGTAGTCCTCCGTCTCGTACGAGATCACGGGGAGGTGCGACGTGGCAACGCGGACATGATGGTGGTGGCGGAGGTGATCGGAAGGGGAGGGTGGAGGCGCGGCAAGGCGGCGGAGCTCGGTGAAGTTTTGCGAACTCCGGCGAGATCGGGAGGACTCCCTAGGGCACGGTAGATTGAGGTTTTCGCGAAAATCGGACGAGGAGGAGGTGGGAAGTATTTATAGGGGGTTGGGCTTGCGCGAGGGGAAACAAACGGATCGAATTGGGAGAGATTTGGGATCGGGGCTCTCTGTCCATGATGAACACGAAAGGAGATAGAGGAGGGGGATGACAAGCGGGGTCCACCCGTCAGTGGCAGCGGGGAAAGGGGCGTGGGTCGGGTGGCCGTCTCAACGGGGCCTCGGGCGCGTGTGAAGCAGCTGGGCTGGGCTTTGGCCTGGCCCACTCGGCGAAGAAAGATTTTTTTTAAAGATCTTTTTTTTCAGACAAACAAAACAAATAAAAACAAATAGAAATGAAAATATTATATAGACATATAATATATCAAAATTTTCAGAAACATCTTTTCTACGACATGAACATTTTACTAACGCCAAATAAATTCTAAAAAAATCAAATAATTCAAACAGTGCTCCTGCTCTAATAAAATCCACTAAGAATCATTTTAAAATACCAAAATGAATTCAAATTTATTTCTCTCCAATTTTCTATTCTAGAGAATCATGTTACCCTATTTTCCATGTATTTTGTTTTTGGAGAAAAATAATTTGAATAAAACCCAAATAACTCCAACTTGAAAATAATTTCAAAAGGATTTTAAATTTTGATCCTTTTAAACTCCCAACTCATATTTTCATATGTTTGAAGAAGTCATTTTATCTTCTCTCGTGAAAATCATTGAGTTGCATAAAGTTTCATAATTGAAAATATTTTCAAATGAAATTCAAATATTTTCAACACCCCTTGTCATTTAAATAAATGGAAGAAGTCATGTCATCTTCTCTCCAGGGTTTCGTGGTGAAAATAATTTGAATTCACGGAGATCACGAATGCAAAATTAAAGTTTGGGAAAGTCCTTTTATTCCCTCTCATTTAACTTTTATAAAGGTTTCGAATTTCACTCAATTTCACGCAATCAATCACACAACGATCAAACAATCAATGAATCTATCTATTTATTATAACATTCCAAAATTTAGAATTTTGGGATGTTACAATTTACTTTTGTTACTTGTTTCTCGTTACAATTTATCTTATCACAAAACTATTTGTTACCACTTATTTCAGTACTTGCAGAGAATACCTTGCTGAAAACCGCTTATCATTTCCTTCTGCTCCTCATTGGGTTCGACACTCTTACTTATCGAAAGGACTACGATAGATCCCCTATATTTGTGGGTCATCAGGGGGCACCCCATGAACACACAAGTTGATCAGTTGATCTTTTAGCCGTGTGCGGTGCCCCACTCCACCATAATCCACCTCGGTCATATCGTAGCGGTGCTTAGGAGAAGCCCTGCGTCGATAGCATCATCATCACCGTCATCATGCCGTCGTGCTGACGGAACTCTCCTGCGAAGCTCTATTGGATCGTGAGTTCGTGGGACGTCACCGAGCTGAACGTGTGCTGAACTCGGAGGTGCCATCCATTCGGTACTTGGATCGGTCGGATCGTGAAGACGTACGACTACATCAATCGCGTTCTCATAACGCTTCCGCTTATGGTCTACAGGGGTATGTGGATGACACTCTCCCCTCTCGTTGCTATGCATCACCATGATCTTGCGTGTGCATAGGATTTTTTTTGAAATTACTGCGTTCCCCAACAGTGGCATCCGAGCCAGGTTTATGCGTAGATGTTATATGCATGAGTAGAACACAAAGGAGTTGTGGGCGTGGGTATATACATATTGATTGCCGTCACTAGTTGATTCTTGATTCAGCGGCGTTGTTGGATGAAGCGGCCCAGACCGACATTACGCGTACGCTTACGCGAGACCGGTTCTATCGACGTGCTTCGCACACAGGTGGCTAGTGGGTGTCTATTTCTCTAGCTTTAGTTGAATCGGATTCAATGAAACGGGTTCTTTCTGAAGATCAAAATCAATCACTATACCGTGTTGTGGTTTTTAATGCGTAGGTAAGAAATGGTTCTTGCTGAGCCCGTAGCAGCCACGTAAAACTTGCAACAACAAAGTAGAGGATGTCTAACTTGTTTTTGTAGGGCATGTTGTGATGTGATATGGTCAAGACGTGATGAGATATAAATTGTTGTATGAGATTATCATGTTTTGTTAAAGTTATCGGCAACTGGAAGAAGCCTTATGGTTGTCTCTTTATTGCATAAGATGCAAGTGCCATGTAATTGCTTTACTTTATCGCTATGCGATAGCAATAGTTGGCGAGATGACCATGTGATGACACATTGATAGAGATCAAGATGATGGAGATCATGGTGTCATGCCGGTGACGATAGAGATCAAAGGCGCAAGATGATCATGGCCATATCTTGTCACAAATTTTGATTGCATGTGATGTTTATCCTTTATGCATCTTATTTTGCTTAGTTCAGCGGTAGCATTATGAGATGATCTCTCACTAAATTTCAAGGTATAAGTGTTCTCCCTGAGTATGCACTGTTGTGATAGTTCGTCGTGCCGAGACACCACGTGATGATCGGGTGTGATAAGCTCTACGTTCACATACAACGGGTGCAAGCCAGTTTTGCACACGCAGAATACTCGGGTTAAACTTGACGAGCCTAGCATATGCAGATATAGACTTGGAACACTGGAGACCGAAAGGTCGAGCGTGAATCATATAGTAGATATGATCAACATAGTGATGTTCACCATTGAAAACTACTCCATCTCACATGATGATCGGACATGGTTTAGTTGATTTGGATCACGTGATCACTTAGATGATTAGCGAGATGTCTATCTAAGTGGGAGTTCTTAAGTAATATGATTAATTGAACTTTAATTTATCATGAACTTAGTCCTCATAGTATTCGCATATCTATGTCGTAGATCAATAGCTTGCGATGTAGCTCCCCATTTATTTTTTGATATGTTGCTAGAGAAAAACTATCACCAAGTTACTAGAACTTAGTGATGAACTATAATATGCAAGGGATAACGAAAGTAATTCCCAAGCTCTTTGTGATGCTGAAATCAGCGAAGGTAGAAATCAAGAAATAGCACCAAGTGTTGATGGTTAACAAGAACACTAGTTTCAAGAAAAAGGGCAAAGGGAAAGAAAGAGAAACTTCAAAAGGAATAGCAAGCAAGTTGCTGCTCCCATGAAGAAGCTCAAAGCTAGACCCAAGCCTGGAACTTAGTGCTTCTACTGCAAAGGAAATGGTCACTGGAAGTGGAACTACCCTAGAATATTGGCGAATAAGAAGGATGGCATAGTGAACAAAGGTATATTTGATATACATGTTATTGATGTGTACTTTACTAGTATTTATAGCAACCCCTCCGTATTTGATACTAGTTCAGTTGCTGAGATTAGTAACTCGGAACGGAAGTTGCAGAATGAACAGAGACTAGTTAAGGGTCAAGTGATGATGTGTGTTGGAAGTGGTTATAAGATTCATATGATCATCATCGCACACTCCCTATACTTTCGAGATTACTGTTGAACCTAAATAAATGTTATTTGGTGTTTGCGTTAAGTATGAATATGATTTGATCATGTTTATTGCAATACGAATATTCATTTAATGTCAGAGAATAATTGTTGTTGTGATTACATGAATAAAACCTTCAATGATCATACACCCAAGTTGAATGGTTTATTGAATCTTGATCGTAGTGATACACATATTCATAATATTGAAGCCAAAAGATGCAAAGTTAATAATGATAGTGCAACTTATTGGTGGCACTGCCGTTTAGGTCATATTGGTGTAAAGCTGTGACGCCCCCGATTTGACCGTACACTAATCATGCACGCAAATGTGTACGATCAAGATCAAGGACTCACGGGAAGATATGACAACACAACTCTATAAATAAAATAAGTCATACAAGCATCATATTACAAGCCAGGGGCCTCGAAGGCTCGAATACAAGAGCTCGATCAAAGACGAGTCAGCGGAAGCAACAATATCTGGGTACAGACATAAGTTAAACAACTTTGCCTTAAGAAGGCTAGCACAAACTGGGATACAGATCGAAAGAGGCGCAGGCCTCCTGCCTGGGATCCTCCTAAACTATTCCTGGTCATTGTCAGCGGGAAGCACGTAGTAGTAGGCATCTCCGGTGTAGTAGGAGTCGTCGTCGACGGTGGCGTCTGGCTTCTGGGCTCCAGCATCTGGTTGCGACAACCAGGTAGAAAGGATAGAGGGAAGAGAAGGAGAAAGCAACCGTGAGTACTCATCCAAAGTACTCGCAAGCAAGGAGCTACACTACATATGTATGCATTGGTATCAACTGGAATAAGGCTATTATATGTGGACTGAACTGTAGAAAGCCGGGATAAGGGGGGATAGCTAGTCCTTTCGAAGACTATGCTTCTGGCAGCCTCGTCTTGCGGCATGTAGAAGAGAGTAGACTGAAGTCCTCCAAGTAGCATCGCATAGCATAACCCTAACCGATGATCCTCCCATCATCGCCCTGTGAGAGAGTGACCACCGGTTGTATCTGGCATTTGGAAGGGCGTGTTTTATTAAGTATCCGGTCAAGGTACAACTCCAAATCGTCCTGTTACCGAAGATCACGGCTATTCGAATATATTAACTTCCCTGCAGGGGTGCACCACATTCCCCAACACGCTCGATCCCATTTGGCCGGACACACTTTCCTGGGTCATGCCTGGCCTCGGAAGATCAACACGTCGCAGCCCCACCTAGGCACAACAGAAAGGTCAGCACGCCGGTCTAAACCTAAGCGCACAGGGGTCTGGGCCCATCGCCCTTAGCACACCTGCACGTTACGAACGCGGCCGGAAGCAGAACTAGCCCCCTTAATACAAGAGCAGGATTACGTTCCAATCCGGCGCGCGCCGCTCAGTCGCTGACGTCATGAAGGCTTCGGCTGATACCACGACGCCGGGATACCCATAACTACTCCCACGTAGATGGTTAGTGTGTATAAGCCAGATGGCCAGACTCAGATCAAATACCTAGATCTCGTTTAGCGTGTTAAGTATCCGCGAACGCCGACCAGGGCCAGGCCCACCTCTCTCCTAGGTGGTCTGAACCTGCCGTGTCGCTCCGCCTCAAAGATCCACTCGCGGGTGCTCCTATGAGCCGACCCGTCTTTAATCACCACATGTATCAAGTATAAAGTACATAGTATAAACCCGCGATCACCTCCCGAGTGATCATAGCCCGATAGTATAGCACAGCAGACGGACAAGAATGTAGGGCCACAGATGGAAATACTAGCATCCTATACTAAGCAAGTAGGATTGCAGGTAAAGGTATCAACAGTAGTAGCAACGACATGCTATGCATCAGGATAGGAATAGCGAAAGTAGTAACATGCTACACTACTCTAATGCAAGCAGTATAGAGGAGAGTA
>NC_041390.1:205859353-205860700 GCF_002162155.2 Triticum dicoccoides | reverse complement strand
GTCAACACCGTAGTCGTACTGGGTAGCAGCGGCGTCGGTCTCGTAGTCTACCGGAAAGAAGTAACAGAGGGGGAACACAATAAATAACAGAGCAATCAAATTATAACATGACAAACGTGGTGCTAGAGGTGATCTAACGCAGGGATAGGTGATACCGGCGAAGGGGGGAAACATCCGAGAAAGTATTCCCGGTGTTTCGCGTTTTCGGACAGATGAACCGGAGGGGGAAAGTTGCGTGTTTGCTATGCTAGGGATGTGTAGCGGACGAACGGGCTGCGTATCCGGATTCGTCTCGCCGTTCTGAGCAACTTTCATGTACAAAGTTTTTCGATCCGAGCTACGGTTTATTTTATATTAATTTTAAAAGATTTAATTCATTTTTAGGATTTATTTAATTATTTAAATTCAACATTATCCAGAACAGTGCACGCTGACGTCAGCATGACGTCAGCAGTCAACAGAGGCGTTGACTGGTCAACTGACATGTGGGTCCCGTTCGTCATTGACTGATTAGTCTAATTAGGGTTTAATTAAACTATTTACTTAATTAGATTAATTAAACAAGATTAATTAACTTAATTAATTCATTATTTTAATTATTAATTAATTAATTATTTATATATTTATTTATATTTCATTTAGAAAAACGTTTTGGAGTGGGGCCCCATTGTCATAGGGCCACTGGGCCTCAGCGGGTTCGGGTGCTGCGGTTGCCGCGGGTGCGAGCGCAAGAGCGACGACGGGCAGGTGCCCGTTAACGGGAGAACCCAGGCGGCCGCTACGGGCATGCGTGCCAGCGCCGGCGAGGCGGGCTGGGCGCCGGCTGCAGGTGAGAGGGGAGGCAGGCCATGGCAGGGCAGGGAGCTAGCGGTAGAGGGCAGCGAGGAGGCGCGGGCGAGCACACGACGATGCGGGGAACAAGGGGCGTGCGCGGGCACAGGAGGGAGGGCGCATGCTGCCTGGAGCGCGAGCTCCGGCACACGGCCGCGGCGATGCAGGCGATGGCCACGACGGGGAGCACGAGTGGCACGACGAGCAAGACGCGGTGACTACGGCGACGGACTAGGGACGCACGTGCGAGGGAGACAGAGAGGAGAGGGGAGTTTCGCTCACCCCCAATGCAGGGGTTCGCCGGCGAGGCTCGACGGAGTCCGCCGAGGAGGAGGTCGGGGAGGCGAGCGTCGACGGTAGGCAGCGGGGCGTCCATCCAGCAGCGAGGTGGCGGGGCGTCCATCCAGAGGCGTGGTCGCGGGGCGTCGGAGCCGGCGAGGGAGAGTCGGGGATGGGCAGTCCGATGGGGAGGTACGGCAAACGGGAGGGAGGGCGCCGGGCGGCGTCGGGCAGCGC
>NC_041390.1:205851932-205859030 GCF_002162155.2 Triticum dicoccoides | reverse complement strand
TTATTTTTTGTTGTTGTTTATTTTCTCTTTTCTTTTATTTATTCTTTTAGTTCTTATTTGTTTTATTTTAGTTTCCAAAAATACAAAAGTGGCACCTAAAATAGTGTTACAATTCATGCCACTGCCACAAACCGTTTAGCACTGAAATAAAAATAGTTTTAAATTGTTTATTATTTTAAAGCATTTGAATAATTGCTTTGCTGCTGTTTTATTCATCTCATATTATTTAAACATTTTATAAAGGTGTGGTTTCTCCACCATAATTATCTATGCAATATTTGGTTCACTCCGAACATTTTAGTTTTAATATTTGAAAACGTTTATTGTTTGCTTGATTTTGAATTAGAATTTGAATCGATTCCGAACTAACACGAGATTAGCGACAGTAATCGAAGTGACGTGGCATCATTAGTAGAGAATTACTGTAGCTTAAATATCCGGGCGTCACAATTCTCCTCCACTACAAGAAATCTCGTCCCGAGATTTAAGAGGGGAGGTAAGGGCGAAGGGATTTGGTTGCGAAATTCTAACGAGTCTTCTCGGTCTTGGTTGCACTTCTCGAAGAGATCGATCCATTACATTGATGTCTTCATTACTCTGCTTCCAGCCATCATGATGAAGTTGTCGCCCTACCTTCAGGATCTTCACCGTACTTATGAAAGGGTGAGAAGGGAAAACTCTATGGGGACGGATTCTAACAAGATCGAGCATCAGATGATTAACTCAGGGGAAGAAGCATAAGTATCTCTCGAATTGAAACTTAAGATGATATCGAGAGCAAAGTAAGAAGATACCATGAGAAGTTTGAAACAGATAGACAATCGTCGTTGCCTGAAACAAGGCAATGGGTATAGATATTGTGTTTAATACCAGAATTGAAGATCACATGGGTGGTGGCTCGTGAATTACATACGAAGCCAAGCATGAGGAATAACTTTAGAAACAGGGTTGTACAGGAGAGTCAGGTTTCGATCTTGTGGAACTGTGGGTTATGGGCCCACCATGTGGTTGAAAGTAGGAAGGGAGCCGACATCTTGCACAGTCAAGATAGCAAAGTATGTCAGAGGATAGCCTGTCAGTTTTGTTGGCAACAACGTTGGTACCTAGGGCGAGGGGCGAAGAGAACCATTTTTCCGCGCGTTGAACGAGGCGGACCAATAGGCAAAGTTCTCATCCATCGGTGGTTACTAGAATGTCATCAACAATAGTAACAGGGTCTTGCTGACAGAATTGTACACCGAGGTGTTTACCTAAGCAGGAGAATATTCTTCTTGGATCATATAGATCTCAAGAAGGGTTAAACCAAACAATGGAAGGGAAAATGTGTTTAGACACATAATTTAGGGGTATATCCTTCCCAAGGACAAGCAGTGCATGATATCCATGACAGGATAGAAAGTAGAAAACCATTTAGGTAATGGGAGAGGAATTTCATGACCTTACCCATAAAATGATGTTTGGATAATTGAGCAAGAAACATTTAGCACTGGGCTTCAAACGCTCTTGTTGAAAATCGGAGTACCATAGACATGCTTCGAGATAGCATTGACATGGTCTTCAAGCAAAGGTTGGACTTTGGTTACTCAAAGGATACATCAGGAACAACTTATAGAATAAGTCTTACAATTTCCTCATGGAAGAATGGATAACCTTGTTGGAAAGGGAAACTATAACAATAGGTCCTCCGGCTAGGTGTGCTAGGCATGACATCACCTTATCGGGTTAAAGACCAATGTTATAATTCTTGGGAATATGTTCCAACCATCATATCTGACCGAGGTTCAGGTCCTATTGGTGTCAGGATACCTCAGACTCAGGATGCCCGAGAAGAAAAGGTGCAACAGAAATTGACGAGATGACAATGTAAGATCCTTGGGAAAAGAACTATGGAAGCGAGTTCCGAAATAAGAGTTCATCATTAAACCAAGAAGAGGATGAGGAGGTGGCTGATGGACTCAGCGACAATCCATCAAATTTCTAGAATGCTGGATTTCCACAATCATGTGAACAAGGAGATTACCATTGTCAGATCAAATGATATAATGAGGTATGCTCAAGGAAAATAACTCAATTAAATATTGGTTGAAAGGTGCACCCGGATTATGGGCTTAGGTAGCATGACCGATGTTAGAATGGTGATTCGATAACCAATGGTCTAAGAATGAAATGTCGACCATTAACTTCAAAGCAATATGGTTGCTAGAAGTACGAACAAGTTTGTGTTGAACGGAAGGCAATAAAGTGGTCGATGATAACACAAATCATCGAGGGCAAGGAGGGTACTTCTCATCATGAATTCAATTGATATCCTGGAAGGGGTCAAAATGTTTGATGATGATCACGACACATTTGTCGAGAGGTTTCATGAGGATGTAATCGATCAGTGATGACATCAAGTCAAAGGAATGATGAAGTAAGAGGTCAATGGAAGCACAGATACGACACAAACTCGAAATCAAGCTTGCTTTTCAAGGTGAAATGTTATGACAAGGAAAATCGACGTAAGCTTAGCTCATCGTCGAAGTGGTGCTCCGAGAATAAGGACCAGGTAGCACAGTTAAAATCACCACGACAATGATATAGCCTTACAGGCTAGGAATGGCGTGGTCGGGTACAAACTCGTACTTAAAGAAGATTATCAAGTGTCGTTGAACCGTAGTGCAGACTCGGTTCAGTTATCGGTGTTTTTGAGTGTTTAATGACTCAGAGCCCGTGAAAACTTGGAATCAGTGGGAATGTAGCACTTGATGAAGAACTCATAAGAAGCTATGCAGTTCCATGACAATCTCGAGGTACCAGGGGGGTAATACTCGACGACAGATCAAAGTAGAGGTTGGACTGGGGTATTGCTCTATAGAAGACAGGTGCTTAAACTTGCACGAGAAATGGTATTTAAAGGAGAACATGGTCGGAACCACGATTGCCAAAGGCCAGATCCCAGATATAAGCTGAACTTATATCAAAGGAATAATTAATTTAAGAGAAGCTTTAATGATAAGATCTACATCGTGTCCATGGGCATGAACACAAAGTTCAAGGTCGACTCCCACTTCTCCAATGCATACCCTTTCTCACTTCTCACTTTCGAGGAAGTTGTAGTGTTGAAATTTTATCTGGCAAAATACCAGAAGTGTATGACTCGTGAAAACTTTCGAGTTCCCACAGTTTAGAGAAGGCATATGTTCAACCCATAGGGGCTTCTTAGAAAGATATACCACAAGCTTCAAGAGTAAATATCACAAGCTCAAAAGTAGAGCCAGGTTGAGAAAGTAGATGATACAATTTACCAAAGGCATTATGTATCTGAGGGAAGGTTCACAAGGTTATTGAATATGAAGGACACTATCGGATAAAATCCATTAAAGGATCTGCCGGTCCATAACAGAGCTGATGTGAGCATCGGCACACAACCAGAGGAAGTAACAATGCAAAGGCATTGGATTATGGAAACAACTGACTAATCTAGAGCTCAAATGCAAAGGAATTATGATTTTCAAATCAAGGGATCAGAAGCAATGTTCTGATTCGGGATGGATAAGTTGAATAGCCTTAGGGGTACAATCGACGACAATTGGATTTAATGAGAACCAGCTCATGTTTAAAATGACGTCTGAGCCGGAAAGTTAATTTAAAAGGATCAACTGATGACTGCGTGCATTCACACTCTTGTTGAATCAATAGGATCAAAAGACGGTGCCTAAGGATACTGACGAATATTGTGAGACATATGGAAAGCATCCCTAATGCAAGCATCAAGTATTGCAGAGCAATAAGCTACTAAGGATTTTTGGAGGATCAAATAGTATTTCGATGACCATTTTGAAACACATGGACAACTGGGGGATGAGCGGATACTCGATAAGTGCGAGAATTACCCGTAGGGGTATTCAGGTGATAAAGAACAGCAAGGCTGTAAGCTCAAAGGATTATCGAAACAATGACGAGTATTTCGGGGTATATTGTAATAACAAGACCAACTGGGGTTGAATGTAAGAATACCAACTGCAAGTAGTTACCCATAAGGGTTGACGGTGGAAGGGGAATTGCAAACGCGATGAACACAAGTTCTCGGGTTAACAGCGGAGAGTATCTTCAGGGTCTTCCCGTGCAGCAGACGATCATCAGTAATAAGGGGCTCTCCGG
The DNA here is from genome assembly GCF_002162155.2 of Triticum dicoccoides. Lineage (NCBI taxonomy): Eukaryota > Viridiplantae > Streptophyta > Magnoliopsida > Poales > Poaceae > Triticum > Triticum dicoccoides. The sequence continues at coordinate 205,854,887 of NC_041390.1, read as the reverse complement.
GTGAAAGTGATAACGAGATCCTAATGTTAGATTTAGCAAAATTCATTTAACCCGAATAGAAGAGAGTTCACAGTCCCAGAGTAAGGATCGAGGAGTAAAAGATCCTAATACCACCCAGATGGTGACGTGGGCCCGTAAGACACACATCCATGTTAGTAAAAGTTTTTGAAATGTCTAGACTCAACTTCGGCCAAGGAGTGTGGAAGGGGGATTCCAATAGGCAGTCGGCTCTGATACCAACTTGTGACGCCCCCGATTTGACCATACACTAATCATGCACGCAAATGTGTACGATCAAGATCAAGGGTTCACGAGAAGATATCACAACACAACTCTATAAATAAAATAAGTCATACAAGCATCATATTACAAGCCAGGGGCCTCGAAGGCTCGAATACAAGAGCTCGATCAAAGATGAGTCAGCGGAAGCAACAATATCTGGGTACAGACATAAGTTAAACAAGTTTGCCTTAAGAATGCTGGCACAAACTAGGATACAGATCGAAAGAGGCGCAGGCCTCCTGCCTGGGATCCTCCTAAACTATTCCTGGTCATCGTCAGCGGGAAGCACGTAGTAGTAGGCACCTCCGGTGTAGTAGGAGTCGTCGTCGACGGTGGCGTCTGGCTTCTGGGCTCCAGCATCTGGTTGCGACAACCAGGTAGAAAGGATAGAGGGAAGAGAAGGAGAAAGCAACCGTGAGTACTCATCCAAAGTACTCGCAAGCAAGGAGCTACACTACATATGTATGCGTTGGTATCAACTAGAATAAGGCTATTATATGTGGACTGAACTGCAGAAAGCCGGGATAAGGGGGGATAGCTAGTCCTTTCGAAGACTACGCTTCTGGCAGCCTCGTCTTGCAGCATGTAGAAGAGAGTAGACTGAAGTCCTCCAAGTAGCATCGCATAGCATAACCCTAACCGATGATCCTCCCCTCGTCGCCCTGTGAGAGAGCGACCACCGGTTGTATCTGGCACTTGGAAGGGCGTGTTTTATTAAGTATCCGGTTCTAGTTGTCATAAGGTTAAGGTACAACTCCAAATCGTCATGTTACCAAAGATCACGGCTATTCGAATATATTAACTTCCCTGCAGGGGTGCACCACATTCCCCAACACGCTCGATCCCATTTGGCCGGACACACTTTCCTGGGTCATGCCCGGCCTCGGAAGATCAACACGTCGCAGCCCCACCTAGGCACAACAGAGAGGTCAGCACGCCGGTCTAAACCTAAGTGCACAGGGGTCTGGGCCCATCGCCCTTAGCACACCTGCACGTTGCGAACGCGGCCGGAAGCAGAACTAGCCCCCTTAATACAAGAGCAGGCTTACGTTCCAATCCGGCGCGCGCCGCTCAGTCGCTGACGTCACGAAGGCTTCGGCTGATACCACGACACCGGGATACCCATAACTACTCCCACGTAGATGGTTAGTGCGTATAAGCCAGATGGCCAGACTCAGATCAAATACCCAGATCTCGTTTAGCATGTTAAGTATCCGCGAACGCCGACCAGGGCCAGGCCCACCTCTCTCCCAGGTGGTCTGAACCTGCCCTGTCGCTCCGCCTCAAAGATCCACTCGCGGGTGCTCCTACGAGCCGACCCATCTTTAATCACCACATGTATCAAGTATAAAGTACATAGTATAAACCCGCGATCACCTCCCGAGTGATCACGGCCCGATAGTATAGCACAGCAGACGGACAAGAATGTAGGGCCACAGATGGAAATACTAGCATCCTATACTAAGCAAGTAGGATTGCAGGTAAAGGTATCAACAGTAGTAGCAAGGACAGGCTATGCATCAGGATAGGAATAACGAAAGCAGTAACATGCTACACTACTCCAATGGAAGCAGTATAGAGGAGAGTAGGCGATATCTGGTGATCAAGGGGGGGCTTGCCTGGTTGCTCTGGCAAGAGAGAGGGGTTGTCAACACCGTAGTCATACTGGGTAGCAGCGGCGTCGGTCTCGTAGTCTACTGGAAAGAAGTAACGGAGGGGGAACACAATAAATAACAGAGCAATCAAATTATAACATGACAAACGTGGTGCTAGAGGTGATCTAACGCAGGGATAGGTGATACCGGCGAAGGGGGGAAACATCCGGGAAAGTATTCCCGGTGTTTCGCATTTTCGGACAGATGAACCGGAGGGGGAAAGTTGCATGTTTGCTATGCTAGGGATGTGTAGCGGACGAACGGGCTGCGTATCCGGATTCGTCTCGCCGTTCTGAGCAACTTTCATGTACAAAGTTTTTCGATCCGAGCTACGGTTTATTTTATATGATTTTCTAAAGTTTTTAAGCATTTTTAGAATTAACAGAATTAATTTGATTTAGAAAATGCCATTATGATGTCAACATGAGCGCAAGAGCGACGACGGGCAGGTACCCGTTAACGGGCGAACCCGGGCGGCCGCTGCAGGCGCGCGTGCCAGCGCCGGCGAGGCGGGCTGGGCGCCGGCTACAGGTGAGAGGGGAGGCAGGCCATGGCAGGGCAGGGAGCTAGCGGCAGAGGGCAGCAGGGAGGCGCGGGTGAGCACACGACGATGCGGGGAACAAGGGGTGTGCGCGGGCACAGGAGGGAGGGCGCGTGCTGCCTGGAGCGCGAGCTACGGCACACGGCCGAGGCGATGCGGGCGATGGCCACGACTGGGAGCACGAGCGGCACGACGAGCAAGACGCGGTGACTACGGCGATGGACTAGGGACACACATGCAAGGGAGACAGAGAGGAGAGGGGAGTTTCACTCACCCCCGATGCAGGGGTTCACCGGCGAGGCTCGACGGAGTCCGCCAGGGAGGAGGTCGGGGAGGCGAGCGTCGACGGTAGGCAGCGGGGCGTCCTTCCAGCGGCGAGGTGGCGGGGCGTCCATCCAGAGGCGTGGTCGCGGGGCGTCGGAGCCGGCGAGGGAGAGTCGGGGATAGGTAGTCCGACGGGGAGGTACGGCAAACGGG